>NW_004949177.1:315810-322985 GCF_000317375.1 Microtus ochrogaster
AAAGATCAGGTCTCCTTGCTGGATGCTTAGCTCATAAACCAGCAATGTATTTTCTTATATGGGTTAGAGATTCTGTCTTCCACATGTCAGTTTCCCTTCTTGTGGATTATCTACAGAAGGAAGACTTCCTCTTTAGAAGCAGTTTAGAGTCTACTCCCTTCAAATAAATAAATTATTAAAAATCAATACTGGGAGGTCTATCTCATGAGAATTTGTTTCAAAGCCAGGATACATTTCTTACAAAAACAAATAGATATTTTGTAGATTCATCATCAGCATCAAACTTACAATTCTCTCCATATCACACCTCATTAAAAATATCCCTAAGACTTGTAGACCATACCTCTAAGTTGTTTTAAAGTAACTGTTTCTCACCTGCCCAGTTATAGTGTACTACACAACCCTATTCACGCTTGCCTAACTTATCTTGTCTCCACTGTTGCTCCATTCTTTTCTGTTGTTTTTAATAAAAAGAGACAATTATTTATATTCGTGGCTTCAGAGGTCTCAGTTCATGGTTCTTTTCCCCATCACTTTTGTACCGGACAAAAGACACAAATACATATCAGT
The DNA here is from genome assembly GCF_000317375.1 of Microtus ochrogaster. Taxonomy (NCBI): domain Eukaryota; kingdom Metazoa; phylum Chordata; class Mammalia; order Rodentia; family Cricetidae; genus Microtus; species Microtus ochrogaster. The sequence goes on from NW_004949177.1 coordinate 316,381, forward strand.
TTACTAGATCAGTGTTTCTCAGTCCCTGGGTCATGACCCCATTCATGGTTGAATGACCCTTTCATGGGGGCCACCTAAAACCATCAGAAAATATAGAAATATACATTATGACTCATAAGAACTGCAAAATTAAAGTTATGAAGTAGTGACAAAATAATTTTATGGTTGGGGTCATCACAACAGAAACTGTATTTAAGGGTCACAGCCTCAGGAAGATTGAGACCTTCTACCTTAGATGAAGTAACTTCAACCAATTCCAGACACTTTACCCTTATGCAGATATTCCTAGAGGATCTAGTGGACTTGCTTTTAAGATATGCTTGTTTCATGCCAAATAGAATACACACACACACACACACACACACACACAGGGAGAGAGAGAGAGAGAGAGAGAGAGAGAGAGAGAGAGCCTAATGGCCACCTTATGGCAACCAGGAACAAGGTACATCTTTCCATGACTTGCCTCCAGGGACCTGTGTGCTCTGAGTAGGTCCTACCACCTACTTATACCTCTTTCAATAGTGCCACATTACTAATCCATAAAAGCAGTAACAAGCTGATTGAACTAGATCCCTTAGGATTCAACATCATTCAAGTCCTTAATATATGGAAATATGAAGAGGAATTTCATGCTTAAGCTATGGCAGTCTATATGTGGTTGTATGCAAGAGAAATAATCTTGCTGGAATATGAAAATCCACAGTCCTCATATATATATCAACTCTCCCCTCCTACTTAACAGCCTCTGCATGTTTCCTCTGCAATTAGGTTTGTGGGAAGTGCCAATGATGTAGCTTTCTATCTCTTTTGTAGGTCTGGTTCCTATAAAGTTATAGTAGACATTATGAATTTTGAGTAGGCCAGTATTTATTGTTCCTTCTCAGTTGCATCCTACTCTTTGTCTACAAAACCAGTGAGGCACTCTATTTATCATGGAACAAGCATATGTTAAAAGCAAGTCCATCAGAACCTCTAGGAATATCTCCATAAGAATAAAGTGTCTGGAATTGATTGAAGTTACTTCATCTAAGGTAGAGGGTCTCAATCTTCCTGAGGCTATGACTCTTTAATATAGTTCCTGTTGTGATGACCCCCAACCATAAAATTATTTTTGTTGCTACTTCATAACTTTAATTTTCAGCTGTTATGAATCATAAGGTAAATTTATGTATTTTCTGATGGTATTTGGTGGCCCCCCTGAAAGGTTTATTCAACCACCAATGGGGTCATGACCCATGGACTGAGAGACACTGATCTAAGGAATGGCATACAAACATGGTTAAACCTATTTATTACATGACTCTTTCTGTACTTCCCACTTCCCTGTCGTTTAGAGCAATGATTCTCAACTCGTGGGTTGTTACCCCTTTAGGGATTGAACTACCCTTTCACAGGAGTCCATATCAAATATCCTGATTATCAGATTATGAAGTGACAATGAAAATAATTTTATGGTTGGGGTCACCACTCAAAACATGAGTAACTGTATTAAAGGGTCAGAGCATTAGGAAGGTTGAAAACTACTACTTTAGAAATTAGTAAATTTGAACATTTGAAATATATCACATTAATCCTGTGAGCTCCCAGCAATCCATCCCCAAATTGTTTCCTTTCTGTCATTTATGTCACTCCACGTATAAATATCCTGATCTTTTTTCTCTGTTGAGATGATTGACTTCAAAGAAGTCACCAAATAACCTTTCTTTAGTTGTTTTTTAAATGTTTTTAAGAAAATAATCATTTTCTCTTTATTTTTATTTATTTTTAATTTGTTTTTATTGAGCTATACATTTTCCTCTGCTCCCCTCCCTGCCTCCCCCCTCCTCTTAAATCTTCTCCCATGGTCCCCATGTTCCTAATTTTCTCAGGAGATCTTGTATTTTTCTACTTCCCATGTAGATTAGATCCATGTATGTTTCTCTTTGTGTCCTCATTGTTGTCTAGGTTCTCTGGGATTGTGAATTTTAGGCTGGTTTTTCTTTGCTTTATGTCTAAAAGCCACTTATGAGTGAGTACATATTATATTTGTCATTCTGGGTCTGAGAATGATCAAGATTAAAAACACTGATGACAAGTTATGCTAGAAAGGATATGGGTAAAGGGAACACTCCTCCATTGATGGTGGGAGTGCAAACTGGTGCAGCCACTTTGGATATCAATATGATGATTTCTCAGATATTAGGAAACAACCTACCTCAAGACCCAGCAAAACCACTTTTGGGTACATACCCAAAGGATGATCAATCACACCACAGTGATGCTATGACAACTATCATAACAGCATTGTTTTTCATAGCCAGAACCTGGAAACAACCTAAATGCCCCTTGACTGAAGAATGGATAAGAAAATGTGGTATATTTGCACAGTGGAGTACTACACAGCAAAAAAAAAAATGACATCTTCAAATTTGTGGGCAAATGGGTGGATCTAGAAAACATCATATTGAGAGTTTTAGTATTTTTAAAGATAGCTCTGTTAACTATTTTACTGCTGTCATGAATCTATATCTCAGTATTAATAGGTACATTGTCACCTTCTATTATCTGTTATACCCAAGTATCTTTAGTTAGAATATCAACCACTATGATAATTTTTACCATGTTTATGATACAATATTAATTTCCTAAGGCTGTTTCAAAAAAAAACACTTTCAATGGAGAGGAAATAAGGAGAACATCACATAAAATAATAACAAGATAATGTTCTGTTCTCCAAAGAGATTTGGAATTACCTGTGTTACATTTTTACAGTCTGTTTCCATCCATGCTTTTTTGTCTTTCTTTCTTGCTCTTCTTGCAAACAAAACAAAACAAAATAAAAACAAAGCAAAATACATGCTGACCATATAAACAATGAGTGTTACCGTAAATTTCAAGCTGGAGGGCATTGTCTGAATTCTTTCTTTTTTTTCAATCTATTTTAAGTTATACTGATTACATATAAGTCCTATTTAATGAGATATTACTTGCAAAATTTTCATTCAAAAAGTATTCCTCATTCTTGATGGTATGTATGCATATACAAAATAAATTACTGTTTTATAAATTATTTTAAATGTCTGAATATTTCTCCCAATTTCTAGATAGTTAAATTTATTGGATTTTTATTGTTAGCAAAGTTCTCTCTTACATTTCATTGTAATAGAGAGTGTGAATTTATAAGGAGATGTCCAGATGACATGATGAACATGGAACAGGAATACAGATATGAATACTGAGTCATATTACAGGGTTGGTACTCCTTATGTTCTAATTCATTTGTATCAGTTTTAATAGCCATTTTACAGGTTCACATAAAATGAAACAAGAGACCAGTGGTTCCATCCCATAAACCTCAAATATAACACAATTAATAAAAGCTCAGAGATAGATATTCGGGTTCAACTTGAAGGTCAGAAAAGCAAAACAACCATCCACTGGTTCTTACTTCTACCTCAGTCTGAAATGGTGATCCTGCCTCCAGGAATCTCAGAATGAGACTGACTGAAAGCTGTCTCCTCCCGTTTTATATTCCTCTATATGGCTGAGATTAAAAGCATGCACCACTCCTACCCTGATTCTATGGCAAACTAGTGTGGCTATTAGTACTAAAGATACGTGTAGCCACTGCCTGGTCTTTAAGGCTCATTAGTAGGGCTGTTTTGCTCCCTGAACTTCAGGCAAGCTTTATTTACTAAAATACAAATGAAATATTACTACACCCGATAGTATCATTCCTGGGACACACTTGATAATCTAGAAGTGCAGGTCTTATTTTTAACAACAAATTAATGTGTTTCTGCTCTACTACTTAAGAAAAAGCCAGTACCTGAAATATTATCATATGCTCCATTTGGCTTTATATGGAGGAAAATAGTTTCCATTTTCTTTACAGGCAATAATCATCAAAATGACAACTAAGACATAGTATAAATAGCATAGGGCGGCAAGCTACAAATAATGGCACATAAAATGCAGGAGCTGGTATTATTAAAATAAATTTTAAAGGAACAGGTGGGAATTGCCAAGATTAAAACTCTAATTATGCAGAGCTATGCAATAAGACCATTCCAGAGCAGTGTTTTTCCATTTCTTCATGTTATGAAGTAGCTAGTGTATAAGTAACAATGTTTTTCAGGATCCTTTTATACACAGACAAGGCTGTTCAAGATTGGAAGTGACAATTCAGCCATTCTAGCTACTCCTAATAAGATGAGCATTGCAGGGATCAATATAGGTGTACACGTTTACCATACTATACGGATTCAGTTCTAGAGCACTTAAACAGAATAAAATTCTACCACTTTATTTTGAAGTTGACTAAGAGAATTAATTTTCAAAACATTTATACAGTTAATCTCTTAGACAGTTGTGCACTGCTTTTCCTTAACTCATTTCTCTTTCAATCTTTTACTTACAAAACTGAGTCATGAGGTTACATGCTATAGGAAAGGAGCAGGAAATACCTGCCCTAAACTAAGATATTGTTGGTCAGATTATTCATCCTGAAAGTCTAACATTGTATCAAACCATCTGGTGTACACTTTCTGGAGGCTTTTATTCTCTGTTGTTGGCATCTAAAAAGAAAGTTGACTTAAATCTTACTGCCACAGAGAAAATTATTTGTCAATAATGTTAGTGATTTTGAAGGTAGATCTTTCATAAAATCTCTGAATGAGAGTCCAGCAATGAGCAGCATAGCTAATTGCAGCCTTATGACACTAAACAAAGGCCCAACTAAGCCATTCCCAGACTGTTTTATTTTTAATTTTAATCAAATTTAATTAGTACGTATTCATTATTCAACGCAATGGATTTCATGACCAGATTCCTATCCCTATTACTCACTATTATTCCTCAGCTTTGACCTTATCTATACCTTTTATTTTCATGGTGTGTGTGGGGGGGGATGCTGTGGGAATCCCCTCTGTATGCTGTGAATACCATTTGTTGATAAAGAAACTGTCTTAGGTCTGTGTAGGGAATAGAGGTAGGCAGGGAAAGCTAGGCTGAATGCTGAGAGAAGGAAGGGTGGAGTCAGGAAGAAGCCATGTAGGCCTGCCTGAGACAGATGCCAGAACTTTACCCAGTAAGCCACAGCCTCATGATGATACACACATTATTGGAGATGGGATAAATTAATATACAAGAGTTAGCCAAGAAGAAGCTAGAGCTAATGGGACAAGCAGTGATTTAATTAATACAGTTTCTGTGTGATTATTTCTGGTCTGAGCTGTCAGGTGACCAGGAAGCAAACAAGCGGCCTCCTTACAACATGTGATCTTGGTTCAATATGTAAGAAAAGACATATGCAATGTTTGTCTTTTTGATTTTGTCTTTTTAACATGGTGATCTCTACTTCTATCCATTTGCCTGTAAATGACATAATTTTGTTTCATTTTATCACTTGACAGAAATAAATTGAGTGTATTTACAATGTTTTTAAATTCATCCACCTCATATTAAACATCTAAGTTTTTTCTATATGTTGTCTATTATGTATAGCAGATTGATAAACCTGGATAAGTATCTTTATAATGCTGACAGATTAGTTGTGAAAATAGAATCATATAGTAGTTTTATCCTTTTTGTTTTTATAATTTTCATGCTGATTGTCATATACAAGTCATGTATAAAAATATACATGCATATACATAGATTCATACAATAGCCATTAATGGAAAAGGGAAATTTGAAGGAAAGTGGGGAGGGATATATGGGAAGGTTTAGATGGAGGTAAGGGAAGAGAGAAATAGTGTGATTAAATTACAATTTCAAAAATACAAAGAGAAAAAGATTTTTAAAAGAATTCCCTATTCCCTAAGCCCTCACCAGAGTTTTCTCCCTTAATGACATCCATTCTGACATGGTATCAGATAGCATATCTGTTTGATAGAATATCAAAGCAGTTTTGCATTGTCCAGACTTTTGACCTCACAGAAACTGAGATAGTATAAAGAAATGATCTAAGACACTAAGATTATGATATTTTTTATAATTTCTTTTCTTTTATTGTTTAAAAAAATAAAAAAACTATATTTTTTTCATTTTACATACCAATTCCAGATCCCACTCCCTTCCCTCCTCTAATTCCCTCCACTTACTCCCCATGTCACCCCCCCATCCAATCCTCAGAAAGGGTAAGGCACTTTGGGGAACATCCAAGGCCCTCCCTACTGTATCTAGGCTGAACAAAGTACCCAACCAAAGAGAATAGGCTCCCAAAAAGCCAGTACAAGCACTAGCACTGAACCTGATAGAACAGAAGGTGAAAAGTAGTCTTTAATGCATTGGCACAGGGGACCACTTACTAAACATAACCCTAGTAGCACAGACATTGAGAGCATCAACAAATAAGTGGAATCTCCTAAAACTGACAACCTTCTGTAAAGGAAAGGACACAATCAATAGAACAAAAAGGCAGCCTACAGAATGGGAAATGATCTTCACCAACCCCACATCAAACAAAGAACTGATGTCCAAAATATGTAAAGAGCTCAAGAAACTAGACAAAAAATTCCAAGGAAACCAATTAAAAAATGGAGTAGAGAAATAAACAGAGAGTTATCAACAGATGAATATGGTATGTACTCACTCATAAGGGGATTCTAGCCATAAATAAAGGA
>NW_004949177.1:325714-351103 GCF_000317375.1 Microtus ochrogaster
TATCTTTCATATCACCATAGACCCTTTATCTGGCAATGGATGAAGCTCTTAGATACAGAGACCCACACTGGAGCACTGGACTGAGCTCCCAAGGTACAAATAAGGAGCAGAAGGTGGGAGAACATGAGCAAGGAATTCAGGACCGCGAGGGGTGCACCCACCCACTGAGACGGTGGGGCTGTTCTAATGGGAGCTCACCAAGGCCAGCTGAACTGGGACTGATGGAGCATGTGATCAAACCGGACTCTCTGAATGTGGGGGACAATGAGAGCTGACTGAGCAGTCATGGACAATGGGACTGGGTTTTGATCATACTGCATGTACTGGCTTTGAGGGAGCCTAGTCTGATTGGATGCTCACCTTCCTAGACCTGGATGGAGGGGTGAGGACCTTGGACTTCCCACAGGGCAGGGAACCCTGACTGCTCTTTGGACTGAAGAAGGAGGGGGAGGGGAGGGGAGAGGGAGAGGGAACTGGGAGAAGGGGAGGAGGTGGACAATTTTAATAATAATAGTTAAAAAAAATTAAAAAAAATCAACAGAGGAATCTAAAATGGCCAAAAGACACTTAAGGAAATGTTCAAATTCCTTAGCCATCAGGGAAACGCAAATCAAAACGACTCTGAGATACCATCTAATACCAGTCAGAATGGCTAAAATCAAAAACACTAATGACATCTTATGCTGGAGAGGATGTGGAGTAAGGGATATGAACACTCCTCTATTGCTTGTGGGAATGCCAACTTGTACAGACACTTTAGAAATCAGTATGGTGGTTTCTCAGAAAATTGGGACTCAACCTACCTCAGGATCCAGCAATTCCATTCTTGGGCATATACCCAAAAGATGCTCAATCATACTGCAAAGACATGTGTTTAACTATATTCATAGCAGCATTATTTGTAATAGCCAGAAACTGGAAACAAGCTATATGCTCCTCAACTGAAGAATGGATAAAGTCTGGCACATTTACACATTAGAGTACTACTCAGCAGTAAAACAATAACATCTTGAAATTTACATGCAAATACATGGAACTAGAAAACACCATCCTGAGTGAGCTAACCCAGACCCAGAAAGATGGACATGGTATATACTCACTCATAAGTAGATACTACCTGTAAAGCAAAGTATATTGAACCTATAGTTCATAATCCTAGAGATATAAGCTAAGTAACAAGGTGAACCCTAAGAAAAACATACATAGATCCACCTGGAAAGGGGAAATAGACAAAATTGCCTGACAAATTTTGGAGCATGCGGGTGGGGGAAGTAGGCAGGGTAGAAGGGGAAGATGAGGGGAGAAGGGGAGGGAGGAGGAGAACTTGAATGAACTGGATAGTTGAGATGGAAGAAGGACAGAGATGAGAGCAAGGAAAGAGATATATTGAATCAGGGAACCATTATGGGGCTAGCAAGAAATCTGGCACTAGAGAAATTCCCAGGAATCCACAAGGACAACAACAGTTATGACCCTAAGCAATAGAGGAGTGTGTTCCTGAACTGGTTGTGATAACTTGTTATGTAGCAATGAAATGATAATTATGACCATATAAGTCTTTGGCTTTTATACCTATACTTTGTATTGAAGTAGCACAGATTGTACTTGACTTTTATTTTATTTTTTATCTTTTTTTTTACTTTCAAAGGATTAAAGGATATAAAGTTGGGTGAGAAGCGGGTCTTGGAAGAGTTGGAGGTGATCTAAACACATTGTGCAAAATACTCAGCTATTTTTTTCTTAAAAAAATGTCTCTGGTCCAGGATGGGAAAAATGATATATAAGTATTTTTTCAACGATGAGTATGAGGACAAGATAGATGGAATACATCTTGAAGCAGGAGACCTTGTTGGCTGTATAAGCAGCTGCAACTCAATGGATTAGGGAACCACCAATGTAGCCTCAGGGCTTAAGTACAGTAGTTTCAGAGCAAGCAGGTAGCTGATAAGGTGCTGCCTCTTTCCAGTTAATTTTTAGAATTAATCAACCATTTATGTACCTTTTGTTCAGATTTGTACTAGTTACTGAGAAAGAATACAGTACAATATTTTTCCCTCAGTTATATTCATTTCCTATAAATTAATACCATAAAGAGAAAATCACTTGTGTTGAAACATAGTGTTAGTGAGGAATAGCTTCTTTTAATAAATTTTAATTTACTTTGAATTGATCATAAGGTGATTCTGTCTTTCCTTTCTCCCTGACTTCAATTTAAATATGCCCCAAAAGATCGATGTATATATGCATGTTTTCCACAGACTTTTGTAACACTTCAGCTCCATACTGGGCTGTTGTCAAATATTTTGAACTGAAATTTTGTAATTGTAAATAATATTGTATTAAAAGATTATTTAATGAAGCAGATCATGCTGGGAATGAGCATTCTATTCTTCAAGCAGCCTGCCTCCTACATACCAGGAAAAAGTCCTGACTGTTGTGGAAAGTGAAGACAATCATGCTTGCCAGCTTTAAAGAATAGGATTCACACTAGAACTGCCAAGACCTGTTGCTTTGAGCACACATGCTTGTGTGTGTGTGTGTGTGTTTGTGTGTGTGTGGGCTCATCTCAAATGAATTAAAATGATACCAATGGCTCATGACAAGTTGAACAGAAGTTTCTAGTTTCAACTGCAATACTTAATCTGAAAACATTTCACATAGATAAACTCTGTATATGTTATCTAGAAAAATATTTTCCTCTTCCTATTTCCCATTGATTTCATAGTTTTCTTTCTTTTGGACTAGGTTCAGAGTCTTATGTCTAATTCTGGAGTAAAGTCTTATCAGTACTGAGAAGCTGATGACATCACTAAGGCATTATCTGTTTACAGACCAATATAGCATTTTCTTTACCAAGAAATTGGACTCTATTTGGGAAAAAATGGCTTTTCAGACAAATATCTAGTTGTTGAGTTTTCTAAAGCTTGTTTTCAAAGGTGTCTTTAACATTTCCCTGTGCTAATTAAGAAGCAGTGTACCTGCAGAACAAAGCATGCAGGTGATTTCTATGAGCAAGTTGTCCATTGACAGGATTGAGCACAGTACTCACCTCTTTAGTGAGAACTTAGGAGTCTATAGTGTATATTACATGATAATTAGTGATATCCCTGACCTTTACCCATTAGATAGCAGTAGTGCCTCTTTCATGAGTCAAAATAAAACATAATGTGTTAAAAAATAAAAATAAAAAAAAATAAAAAATAAAAAAATAAAAAAAATAAAACATAATGTGTGTAGTTGTTGATCAAATTTCCCTGGGAGAACAAATTATTACCATGTGAGAGCCAAGGCTCTAATATGATCTTCTAATTATCCATAGCATGAGCTATTATTCTTTTCATTTAGTAAATGGAAAAACTGGGGCTCTGAGAATTAATGTCCCATGTGGCACAATCCCTAGCTTCTTCCTTGTCTTGTCTCTGTAAACTGTTACACAATGTGACCAGTAGAGTAGACCCTAGGGTTAGCTTTGGATCATCTGGGATATAGATTGATTCACATTTGAAGTATTGAGTTTCTATACACCAATTTTAAACTGGTCAGGGGATATAATTTTGGATAAAAGTCTGACGAGTCATTTAGTATCCATCCTTCCACATTCAGCAGTTGTCATTGTCATAGGATGGAAAATTATTATAGATGATTTATTTTCTAGAGTTATTTATTTATTTATTTATTATGGATACAATATTCTGTCTGTGTGTATGTCTGCAGGCCAGAAGCGGACACATTACAGATGGTTGTGAGCCACCTTGTGGTTGCCAGGAATTGAACTCAGGACCTTAGGAAGAGCAGACAATGCTCTTAACCACTGAGCCATCTCTCTAGCCCCGAGTTCTTATTATTACACTGAATATCTAAGGTCTAACAGAGCTGAATCAAAAGGAGTGAGGTAAATCATATGAGAAGTATGTTCTATGTGTTACTTTGGGAACCCTTTGCCCTTCTCTCCCTCTTACATGTACATGTATGCAAGTGAAGGCTTTAATTGTGTTATCTTGGAAGTCCATTTTGCTTCCAAAAGTTTTACAATATAACCTAGTCAGGATTAACAGGAACATTCATTAGACTTCCTTGGGATTCAACTTAATTTGTGTGAATTTGGTGACTGACTTGGAAGAGCTTAGAGAAAGCATCTCAGGTATGGCATCCGTCTGCATACTTCTGAGAGCCCAAGCTCAACTAGTTCTGATGGAAGTGTGAAAAGAAGAAAACTCTTTCTCCTTCTTCTTCTTTGTCTTCTTCTACTTCTTCTTTTTGGTTTTTTTGAGGCAGAGTTTCTCTATGTAACAGACTGGCTATCCTGGAAATTACTCTGTAGATAAAGCTCACTTCAATCGAACTCACTGAGATCCGTTTGCCTCTGCCTCCCAAGTGCTGGGATTAAAGACATGTGCCAGCACCAGCAGCCAAAAGAAAAGTTCTTGTCACTACCTGTTTTTCTAGGCTCTGAAACCTATTCCAATGAACCTGGGGAAACACCACTGATTTGACTTCATAAAAGAGTATAAAGACTTTTCTCACAGAATATGGATTTTATTAGGTTCTGGGGGGAAAGAACAGCAAAGCACTTTTTATTATATATCTTCAGATCAGAATTTTATTTCTTTTGTTCACAGGCCATTGCAAAATTTATAGAATAATATGTAGATACAATGTGATTTTAAAAATAAAGAAATTAGAAAGATCAAAACTAAGAGTAAGTTTTGAGTACAATGATTTTCTCCATTTTCATATGGTTTTCATAGAGGAAATCAACCTTGACTGCTTTAACTAGAGTCTATAGTAGCTTGTGTTTCAGTAATTAACCCAATACAAATAGACATATGACACATGCCTGTAAAATACCACTAATGGGAAGAATTAGCCCCCAAACTTTTGGGCTATTTTCAGAAACAGATGACTTTGTATAATCACAAACTTGTCTCCCATATACAATATTTTCTACCCTAAGAGATTCAAGCTTGTCCTGCCTTCAGTCATTAATATGAACTTTCCTTGGGAGGGGGTACTTTACAGGAATGGTGCACATTTATATCTCCTTTTGGAGCTTTAGAAATGGCTGTGGATTGGGTCATGTTATTTGTGCTTCTAATTCATTTTCCCTAGCATGTGGTCTGGTTGTTAAGATTTTTAAAAATCTGAAGATGATTCCACGGAGTAGATGAAGTCAAGTACTAAGCTCTAGAGTCTTGTTTCTGAAAGGTAGCTTTTCTAAGTGATTCTTTGTTGTTGTTGTTGTTCTTATTCTTTGTTCATTCATTTTCCTTATAGAATAATCATTGTAACAAAACAGAAGAGTAGCAAGTATTGTTTACCAATGCCTCTGTCTTGCCTCAGCCATTCAGTCCCAAAGAAATCCAGAGAGACCTACATTAAGTATAAACTTTTTGGCCTATTAGCTCAGGATTTCTTATTAATTAACTCTTATATAATCGTACATAAACCCATAATTCTTGTCTGTGTTAGCCATGTGGCTTGGCACCTTTTATCAGTGAGGCATTTGCATTTTGCTTCCTCTGCTCCTGGAATACCACTACAGACTGAGCCTTTCTTCTTCCCAGAATTCTCCTGCTCTTGAGGCCCCACCTATACTTCCTGCCTGGCTACTGACCAATCAGCATTTTATTAAACCAATTGACAAATCTTTACAGGGTACAAGACTATTGTCCCATAGCACCCCCTCATTTTTTTCAAAACAAGAACTTTGAGTCTAATCTCCTTTGTTTAGCTTTTTTCTAGACCATTATCCAAAAGAACTTGTAACCAATAATCCAAATAAAGATAAACATCCATAATCCATTTTTGGGAATGTACGCATAGTTTTCTAGGCTACTTCCTGCTGATTGGGGGGGTGCTGATAATTTTATGGGGTCTGAAGAAAATTTAGGATTATAGTCAAATACTGACTGTAATATTCTGTAATGCTTGATCATCTCAGCCAGCAATTTTGAGGCTGTTCTGGATGTAGAACTTAGAGGAAACTCCAACAGAGATCCTCTGAAATGTTGGATCATCTGGGCTATCCATTCCTATTGGAAATTTTTCATGGGGTTGAACAAACCTGATTGTTCTTAACCCAGAATGAATCCGCAGTCTCTCATTTCATGTGGAAACAAAATCAAAATTTCTTCTCCAAAGTAACATATGTTTTGACTTAAATTTTGAAGTCAAGGCATTTTCAAAATATATGTTGGCTTAATCAACAGCATTTATAATCAAATGTCTTTTAGCAGCTGTTGTTCCTTCCTCTATCATCACGCAATTCAAAGACAGAAAATAACATACAGTATCCAGATTCTCTATGTATTTTCCACCTTCACGTGACTTTATTTAAACTCTGTTTCTTTTGTTTTTATTTTTAATTTTTGTTCTTTTGAGACAGAGTTTCTCTATGTATCTTTGGCTATCCTGGAACTCACTCTTTAGACCAGACTGTTCTTGAACTCACAGAGATTCACCTGCCTCTGCTTACCTAGTTCTGGGTTAAAGTCTGCCACCATACCCAACTACTCTCTTTCTTTTTTTAAAGGGCTTTATTCTTTTTCTTTTGTCTCCCAAACCTACATATATTTTAAAGCACACTGTAAACTGTTTAAAGGGTTTTATTTTGTCAAAATCTATCTTTACTGTATAGCTCTATTTTTCTGACCAATGAGTCTTAAATTTGCTAAGCCATATGGCTAGGATTAAAGCTGTGACTTTGACAGGTGGATCCACCCAATTCCTTAGCTTTTTGAGACTCTAGCTTAATGGCAGAAGTATTGGCTTGAGCCATGTATATTGCTACAACTTTATGGAGTGTCAAGGTCCCTGACACCTCCAAGAAGCATGTTGTCAGGTATTCATAGATATCATTTAAGTATTTGGTAGGATTAAAGCTGTGACTTTGACAGGTGGATCCACCCCATTCCTTAGCTTTTTGAGACTCTAGCTTAATGGCAGAAGTATTGGCTTGAGCCATGTATATTGCTACAACTTTATGGAGTGTCAAGGTCCCTGACACCTCCAAGAAGCATGTTGTCAAGTATTCATAGATATCATTTAAGTATTTGGTGGTGAGGCCTCTTAAAAGAGCTGAAAGTGTTTTTGCAGCTAAATCTGAGTCAGGAAGGCTCTCTTAAATGAAGCACAGTTGCTGCTACCAAACAGAGTCCATCTGAGAAAATGCTGCTACCAAGAACTCTGTACTTTTGTGTCTATAATTACTTCCCAAGATCTCTCAGGTTTAATGTGGATATAGTTGTCCACGTTGGTGCCATTTGTTGACAGAGAAAAACCAAAGCAAACAAACAAAAAACAGAGTTTAATACAGCTTTTTGATCTATTTGCTGGCTCACCTGGCTCCTTTAGAACAGGTCTTCCTGACTCAGCCTTGGCAAGGAAGGCTGCATGGCTTATTTAGTAGCCAACTTCCTGGTTTGCTGATACAAATAGCTCTGACTCTTTCAGGAGATCCAGCTATGGCACATATAAACGGGGTTTTTGAGCATCATGATACAAACTACTTAATGGTATGACATAGACCTGCTGTATACCTGAAACTGGGGTGCTGTACATGGCTTGAAGAAGCAATGAACATGCCTCTGTCATGTAGGACTGAGGAGAACCAAAAGACAAAGCAGTCTTAGTCCTAGTCATGCTGCCTAGCACTTTAAGATGTGGTCCTGGTCATAAAAGGATTACAGACATACAATAAAGACAAATTTAGATGAAAAAGACTTCTAAGTGGGTCACAATGTGTTTTAAAAATGTACATAGGCTTGGCAGTGAGAAGAAAAACAATATAGTTTTAAAAATTAGTATTTTTTAAAAAAATTAAAGCAAAATTTTTTTTTCCTTTTGGTTTTTCGAGACAGGGTTTCTCTGTAGCTTTGGTGCCCGTCCCAGAACTAGCTCTTTTAGATCAGGCTGGCCTCGAACTCCCAGAGATCCGCCTCTGCCTCCCGAGTGCTGGGATTAAAGACGTGCACCACCACCGCCCGGCCCTAAAGCAAAGTCTTTAAAGAGATATAGTAAACTTGTAGAAAAAGTAATGGAGTAAGAAAAATAAGCCATGTAAAGATGGAATATATACAGAGAGTCTGGAATGTGTATATTATTGTGTTTTCTTTGAAGTTTTGACCATGAATGAGCTAACTACAGAGAGACATTTCATAGTACAAGCTGCTAAGCTAAACCAACATATATATTTAAAATGTATCTTGACTTTAAAATTTGGGTCTAAGGATTTGTTTCTTTGGAAAAGAAGTTCTTTTGTTTCCAGAGCAGATGAGAACCTGTAGATTCCTTCCAGACGAATGTGGTTTGATCAAACAAGACCCCATGAAACAATGGCCCAGGTTGTCCAACATCCATGACTGCTGGATGAGATGGATCTACCATATAAGATACCGCATGACAGATCTGATTAACAGTGCCCCCAACAGCAGGAAGTAGTCAATACAAAAATACCTAAATTCCCTAAATGATTGTTTAGAAATGTTTGTTTCCATTTACAGAAAGATATACTATAGATATGAATACTTGGCATTGTTATGGATTTTAGTTTATTAATACAAATTTTAGGTCAATTTTGTTATATGTATATTTCTGCTCTTGATTAAAGTATTGTGTTTGTGCATTTCATTTAAAATGTAATGTACAATTAAAAATATATTTAATAAATAATCATCTATAATAGTCAAACTTCTAGTCATGTTAGGTTTTCTAGATGTACAGAGATATATTTAGATAGATAGTTATTCTTTAAATATTTTAAAAACTATGGAATATGGCATTTAAAATGTTTTAAAAATTTAGGACTTTTTATGACAATGAGACACACCTGTTTCTGGAAGCACCAGTTACTTCAAGAGGAAGATGGGCATAGAAGAGGCTCCTTAGGGAGTTTGTTAGCCATTGGGGCAAGAAAGTGCTCTTGCCACGACTGCTTGGTTGTATGCTGTATAAACTGGACATACAGGACCCATAGAAAAATGACTGTTGAGATTGCCTAAAGGTGAGACAGTCCTTCGGGGTTCCTGTTTCATGAAAAAGTCTGTCAGACATTCTGCAGGACACAGAAGAAAGTGACTGACAAACTACCAATATAGGTGGAAATGTTTTTGAAATTTCCTGCTTCAGGGAAAAGTCTACCAGATACTATGGGCTTGTAGACTGAAGATTGTTGCCTTAAAGTTACAAAAGAATTTTGGGTGACTGTCAAGGCAGTGAGATGTCTCTGTCATTTCTAGAGCTGTGGAAATTGCTTACAATGTACTTCCTGATTACTTAGGTAGTATTATATTTTTCTTGAGTCTTTCATGGATTTGAAAAACATATAGTTATAATTATAGTTTTCCTTAGTTATGATAAAAGATAAAGTGGATAGGTATCAAACAAAAATTACAGTTAAAATATTTATATCAATGAACCGACTCAGCAGTCTTAACTCCATTTTCTCCTTTACTCTTGGCCTAAGCATCAAGTTGTCCAATGGACTCTCCTTAAATGTCCTTGAAGACTTCAAATTCCATTGGCCTGAGACTAGATATACGATTGTGTTCTTAGGATTTCAACAACAAGGGATGATAAGTACTCATTTAAAAACAATAAAAGTGATAATGGCTAAAAATAAGAAATGGGGGAGACCAATTAAAGAAACATTTCTAATTTAGAACTTAAAGGGCTATGGCTAAATGGATGTAGGGGAGGTGGAAAGAGACAATGAATGAAGCATATGAGTAGGGAACAGGTACCAAGTCATTTTCTCTTATGTCCTCACACAAATAACAAGCATTGTATATTTAATAAATTGATTGAACCAGTAGGAAAATTCATATTTGGATCCTGTAAAGGAATGATAGTATAGAATGGATATTACAAAACTTATTTTTAAATTTTAATTTTACTATTATGAGGCTAGGCCTAAATCAGTCTGATTTATAATTCTCAGTGGAAAATTACAATTTTTAAAGAAATTCTGTTATGCTCCCATGAAGACAGATTTTTGACTGATGTACATTTGTTATGACTTTGTTTTGGAAGGTACTGAAAAGATGGTGGAAAGTATTAGTGTCTTTAGAAATTAATTTCTAAAATGTTTTGATTTATTTCCTCTTTAATTTCCTCTTTATTATCTTATGTACATGTATTCAGTTAGAATTTGGTCACTGAATCATCAACCCTCCTGAAGGTTCTTAGAATAAGATCAATTAAGTGGCCCCCTTTGGTTCAGGGGAATTGCAGTCTGGCTCCTATGGCTTTAGTGGCGATAGACTTTATTAATTTAGCATCCCATTTCCAGGGCTTAGTTAGGATAAATATCTAGCTATGTGAATACCTAGTACCAATCAATTAACGGATAATGTAAAGACCATCAAATTGCCAGTATTCTCTTCTCCAATCCATCAATTACCTTTAAGATAATGAATATTCAATGATGATTATATAATCATTATATAATCATATCATGTAACACACACTTAAATACACCAACACACATTCATTTAAGTGAGTAGTTTCAGATGTATTTATATTATACTGTTTTACAAAAGAGTTGAAATGCATAAAAGATAATTAAGTAAATATTTTTAAAATTCAGGATATAGAGGTTTCAAGCTGTTGTAAAATAATAGAAAGGGATAGAAAGTTTTAGTGTTAGCTAAGCAAGGAAAAGTAATTGGCAAGATAACTTGGGAAATTAACTGGCAGATAACATTTGAAATTTTTGTATTATATTATTGTCTTGGCTTGTGCAGAATAAAATGTAGCATGATATTCTACAAAATATTTTCTAAGAAAAAAAATCTTATCTTTGTGTGTTCTCAATTTTTTATTTAAAATACTAGCAAGTATCTTTTTAAAGTTTTCTAGAATCCCAATATAAAGTAACAAGTTCCAACACTATTGACTGGTACTCTGGTGAGAGAGATTAGACCCTAGAAGTCTAGTATGTTTTAAATGAAAGAAAATAGTAAAAAAAAAAAAAAGCAGAGCTAGTAAAGGAGAAAAATCAACAAGACCCTTTAATATAGTAAATAAGCTGAATAATAAATAGAAGACAAAACCTGTTACTTGAGTATAACAGCAACTTAGACTTATATGGGGTAATGGAATACAGTTTATTGATTTCAAGATTAAATATACCATTAATATGAAGATTGAATGGAAGCTGTACTAAGGTATGTCTTTCCTTCACCCTGTGCTCAAAGAACTTGAAATTCTTACCTTTATTTTACCTGGTGTGCCAGTGAGAACCTGCTGAAGGAGAATTGAGATGCCTATCAATGAGGGTTCAAGGCCATTTGGCCAGAGCTGATTTCTGGTGACAGAGCCAAAAGTAACAAAATTTCTAAATACAACAGAGTGGTGTTTAATAGGGTTTCATGTGCCATGTAGTACAAATGGCAGAGTTACTTTATTATGTATAAAATTCTATATGTATTGAGAGTAAGTCATGCTAAACTAAATTTAATTCTTTAACACTTTATTTCAAAGAATTTTAAAAGTCTGTCATTGGACCCGGGTAGGATATTATTGCTAGATATAATATTTCTGGCATTTTTCACAGTAATATGTATTTGGCAAGTATTTAATGGCTACTATCTGTTGCTCTGTACTACCTACTGCTATAAACTCTGGACAATACAGCAGTAGGCAAAACATCTAAAACACATGTTTCTTGGAGCTGGTAATCAAGAAAGAAAGAGAAAAAATAGCTGGTACAATTTATCTCTTTATGTTATTGAATGCTGGAAAGTACTTGGCCCACTGGGCCTACAATGGGGTGGAATTTGAAGGCCTTGCTAATATTTTGACAAGTGACCAGAAGGCAGAGATGGAGAGAATCACACGGCTCTATATGTAGAATATCTTAAATAAAAGGAATATCAAATATTAGTGTCCAGAGCCATATATGTTGATGTTGGAAAAATTATAAAGAGCTCAGCCTAACTAAAATGGTAGTTGTGACATAACATATTGTCCAAACTTAGTAACTATCTTGAAATTTACTGTGAGCAGAATGAGCATGGTATATTGAAGATGGAGAAATAAAAACTGGTTGAAACTATGATGATTAAGAGAATTCCTAGATAAAAGAGCCACTATATCCAAAGTGATTAATGAATCTAGGGAGAAGCTGGGGGAGGTCTGAGTAGCCTACCATGGAGTGCTACACCTGGCTGTACCATTGTTCAATTCCTTTGACTTTAGTGAATAATTGTGACCATATTTATAATGGTTAATACTTTAATAACAGTTATTGCAAACCAAGCAAAGTGCCTATTGCTTTATTTATATTTATTCATTTCTTTCCTTTGTGATATTTTGTTCATGTTCTGAAAAATAAAGCTTGCCTGGAGATCAGAGGGGGAGCTGGCCACTAGTTAATATAGAAAGCAGGCAGTTGTGGCACACCTTTAATCCCAGCATCTGGGAGGAGGAAACAGGAAGATCAAGAGTTCACCTAGGCCACCCTGGGCTACATGAGTTTGAACCAGTCTAAAAGAGAAACAGAGCCAGGAAGTAGTGGTGCATGCCTTTGATCCCAGGACTAGGGAGGTGAATACAGGAATATATGGCAGGGGGAGACAAGATATCATGCCATTCAGTTTGAGAATTCATAGAGACAGGATCTCCCCCATTTGGTCTGAGATTTTGTAGAGGTAAGAAATGACTGTGGCTGCTGCTCTGCTTTTCTGATCTTTCAGCCTTCCCCTTTGATACCGGACACTGGTTTTTTATTGTTAAGACAATTGTTAAGCTTCTCATAACAGTTTTATGAGTAATAACTACTAGGACTTGTCATTTCTCTGATAAAGTATTAAAACACTAAAAGGCAAAATAGAGTACAATGGGTCACAAGGCTAGCATAATGGTAATACAGATAAAACTACCCTCATAATTATCATATATACTCTCAATAGACAACACATATATGCTCATCAAATTTTTAGTTGAAACCAAGCTTTATGCAAAGCAGTTTTCATATGGAAGATATTACTTCATTGAAATAGAGTAAAGACATGCACACTAGTTTTGTATTATACTCCTCAGTTTCCCTATGAAATGAATTCCACCTTCTGTCACAATTTTTTAAAATCAGTTTATCAAATAATGAGTTTTATTGTGGCACTTTTATAAATTGTTTTTAATTGATACTCATCCTTCAGTCTAGTCCATTATGCCTTTGCTCATCTCCTACTGGTCTTTTCTACCCCTAACAGCCCCCTTTCTGTTTTCACATCATGTGTATATAGTTCAAATTAAAAATGTATTCATTACAGCTAAATAAATTTCATATACATATAATGTCTTTTAGCCATTACTTGGAAAAAAAAACCACTGAACCAGAACTATGTTGTAGTGAAACTCCGACCCTTTGTGATACAAAGTTCTAACAGAATTTATTATATCAGCCATCTACATACACATGTATTACCTGCCTATTGCACAAACCCTCATATCAAGCCTGGATGAGGCAACTTGAAGGAGTAAAGGGTTCCAGAAACAGATAACAGAGTCAGAGATAGTCCCTGTTCCACTGTTAGGAGTCCCACAAGAATACATAACATATGTGCAGAGGACCTAGGTCAGTCATATGTAAGTTTTCTGATTGTTGGTTCAGGCTCTGTGAGCCCTTGTGAAGCTCAAATTAGTTGATTCTATGGATTTTATTATGGTTTCCTTGGCCCCTCTGCCTCCTATAATATTTCCTCCACCCATTTCCACAGGATTCCCTGAGCTCTGCCTAATACTTGGCTGAGTGTCTCTGCATATGTTTCTACCAGTTGCTGTATGCAGCTTCTCTGATGATCACTGAGCTAGGCAACAATCTATGAGTATAACAGAATATCACTAGGAATTATTTCATTGGCTTTTTTTGGCCAGTCATGTTTGGTTCTATTCTAAATCTCTGAGTGTCTAGTCTCTGGGTCCTGGACCTCAGGGATAAGCTCCCCCTCACAGTATGAGTCTCAAACTGGACCAGTCATGGGTGATGTAGCACAAATTCTAGTTGGTCTTAATAATAATAAAATCCAAGAGTCAGATATAGGGGTTAATGTTGAAGATCAGAGAAGCAGAGACTCCAATCACTAGAGAGTTCTTTCACATGTATCAATGTTCAGACCAAAGAGGGTATCCTGTCCTCAGACTTCCTCCCCAGACTCCATCTGTCTCCACCAAGCCTCAGACTGCAACTGTCTCCACAAAACTTTCTATATGAAGGCTCTTAGTGCTAGTAACTTTCCTTTTAGCACTCCTTTCATTGTACTCCATAAGTTTTGGTGTGTTGTGCATTTATTTTTTATTGAATTCTAGGAAGTTTTTATTTTTTTTATTTCTTTGATCCAGTGGTAACTCAGTAGAGAGTTGTTCAGTTTTTGTGAGATTGTAGGCTTTCTATTATTTCTGCTGTGAAATCAAACTTTAATCTATGGTGACTTGATAGGTTATAGAGAGTTAATTGACATTTTTTGTAAATGTTGAGTCTTTCTTTGTGACCAAGTATATGATCAATTTTGGAGAATGTTCCATGAGTTGCTGAGAAGAAGTTATATTCTTTTGAGACTGGGTGAAATGTTCTGTAGATACCTGTTAGGTTAATTTGTGTCATAAAATCTGTTGGTTCTGTTATTCTCTGTTTAGTTTCTGTCTGGATGACATTTGCATTGGTGAGAGTGGTGTATTTAACACTCCAATTGTTAGAGTGTGAGGTTTAATGTGTGATTTAAGCTACTGTAGTGTTTCTTTTCCCAACATAGTTGCCCTTCTGTTTGAGGCATAGATGTCAAGAATTGCAATGTCCTCTTGGTGAATTTTTCAGTTGATGAGTATGAAAGTCCTTCTCCACCTCTTTTTGATTAATTTTGGTTGGGGGTCTATTTTGTTAGATATTAGAATACCAGCTTGATTATTGGGTTGATTTACTTGGAAAACCTTTTCCCAACCCTTTACTCTGATGTAAAATCTATTTTTGGTGTTGAAGTATGTTTCACATATATAGCAGAAGTATGGAGAATGTTTTTATATTCATTCTATTAACCTGTGTCTTTTCATTGGGGAATTAAGCCCATTGATATTGAGAGATATCAAAGACCAATGATTGTTAATTTTGTTGTTTTGTTATTTTGTTGTTGATGGTAGTACATGTGTTTGTGTTTTTCTTTTTGTTTTACTGATGTGATATTATATATTGCCTGTGTTTCTGTGGGTGTAGTTAGCCTTTTTGGGTTTCATTTTCCCTTCTAATACCTTCTGTAGGGCTGGATTTGTGGATAGATATTGCTTAAATTTCATGACTTTGTCACAAAATATTTTATTTTCTTCATCTATGGTGATTGAAAGTTAGACTTGGTATGGTAGTCTAAGCTGGCTTCCTCGGTCTCTTATAGTCTGCAACACCTATTGAGGCTTTTTTTTGACTTTTAGAATTTCTATTGAGAAGCCAGGTGTAATTCTAATATGTTTATATGTTACTTAGTGTTTTTCCTTTTCTGCTTTTAATATCTTTTCTTTTTTTCTGCATGTTTAATGTTTTTTATTATCATGTGGTAGGGGAACTTTTTTTCTGGTCCAATCTATTTGGTGTGCTGTATGCTTCTTGGACTTTTATAGGCATGTCCTTCTTTCAGTTGGGAAAATTTTCTTCTGTGATTTTGTTAAATATATTTTCTGGGTCTTTGAGCTGATTTTCCTCTCCCTTTATTATCATTACTCTTATGTTTGATCTTTTCATAATGTTCTAGATTTACAGGATGTTAGGAATTTTTTAGCTTTAATATTTTGTTTGACTGATGAATCTATTTCCTCTATAGAACCTTCAATCCCTGAGATTCTTTCTTCCATCTCTTGTATTCTGCTGGTTATACTTGCATCTTTAGTTCTTCTTTGCTTACCCAAATTTTCCATTTCTATAATTCTCTCCATTTGTGTTTTCTTTATGGCTTCTATTTCCATTTTCAGGTCTTGAATAGTTTCCTTTATTTGTTTGTTTTTTCTTTCTTGGCTTTCTTAGCATTCTTTAAGGGATTTATTGATTTCCTCCAACATCTTGTTTGTCTTTTCCTCCCTCCCTCTTTTCCTTCCTTCCTTCCTTCCTTCCTTCCTTCCTTCCTTCCTTCCTTCCTTCCTTTCCTTCCTTTTTTTCTTTTTTTCCTTCCTTCCTTCCTTCTTTTTTTTTGTTTTCTTGAGACAGGTTTCTCTGTGTAACAACTAGGGCTGTCCTGAAACTTGCTTTATAGACCAGGCTGTACTCAAATTCATAGAGACTCACTTGTTTCTGCCTCTAGGCATGCACCAGCACACTGAGATCCTCACTTTCTTCAAGTGATTTTTTTTTCATTTCCTCTTTAGGAACTATATCATCCTCATATAGTTAATTTTAAGGTCATTTTGTTTTGCTTCAGCTGTGTTGGAATGTTCAGAATTTGCTGTTAATGAAATCTGGGTTTTGGTGGTGCCATATTGTCCTTTCTGTTGATTGTGTTCTTATTTAAGCATCCGGGTTTGGGATTATTATAGGTCTAAGCATTAATTCCTGAGTTTGTCTTTGTTGTATGGGTGTTTTATTCTTTCATTTCTGTTTCCTCTATTGTCTTTTGACCTACCTGGCCAGGGTTTCTGGTGACTAGTGAGTCTTCCGTTCCAGTAAGGGTCCCTGCTGTGGTTTTTGTCGCCTGCAAGATCTCTGTGGTTTGTGGTGCTTGTTATTCTTAAAATGTTCATGCAGCAGCAGCGAGCTCTGGCAGATCCCCAGCAGGGTGGGTGGGTGCTGGAGTCTGGCACCCAAGCAGCGGCAGAGTTCCCAATGGCAAGTGGGTGCGTGGGTAGGGACATGTGACAGACACATAGTATAAAATCATAACTGAGCCTTTATTACTTAAGAGCAGAGAAAGAGAGAGAGAGAGACAGAGACAGAGACAGAGAGACACATGGGCGCAGCCAAGAAAACAGGAAGAGAAGAGGGCAAGATGGTGGCGGGAAGGTCAGAGGTAATGGGAGTGGGCATGGCTTGTCTCCCAAAGAGACAGAAAACCACAACAGTGCTAAAGTTGCCTCTGTGGTTCTAAGTGCCTGTGAGGCTGCTGGGGTTCTGTGTACCTGCTTGGTTTCTGGGATTCCTGGAGTATGACCTCTAGTACAGCAGAAGTTTTCTGCTGATGTTGTAGGCTAGGATATGGAGCTGGCAGGGTGGTGGTGTTGAAGTTTGGAGCTGTTGAGACAGCTTTGGAGAGTGTTAGCTGACTGTGGGCAGTCTCTTATTGAAATACCCTACAGACCCCCTCCTCAAAACCCGCAGCTAACATGCTCCCGGGGGAACGTCCTGTTTGCTTAAAATAAAAAAAAAAAAAAAAAAAATCTCCGGATCAGCAGCCAGACTGCTCTCATAAGAACATCCCATGTGCTTGAGAGAGCAGTATGTCTATGAGATAGGATGACTGCAAGGCAGGATATCAATAAGATAGGACATCAACAAAGCAGGTTGACTGCAAAAACTGGATATCTATAAGATTAATAGGATAACTGTTGCCAGACAGCCATGCTGAGAGAGGAAACCATTCATGTCCCCTGCCTCATTCCGATAACCACACTTTTGCTTCTGTAAACTTGCTTTTTGCTCTTCCCTATAAAAAGCCCACCCTCCAGTTGGCCGGTGCGCAAGTCCTCCGAGAGATCTTGCCGCCCGCAGGTACCTGTGTCTACTCAATAAACCTCTTGCGATTTGCATCCGTGTGGTCTCGGCCTGCTCCTTGGCGTCGGGGAGGTCTCCTCCCAAAAAAAGGTCCTCGTTGAGGGTGTTTCATGATCTTGGGTCCTTAGAAACAACCTGGCCTCTGTTAAAGCAGAAGTCTTCTGAGGAAGTTGTGGGCCACAAGATGGAGCTCAGGGGAGCATTTACTTTTGAGGTATGTTGGGTGGATTTTAAGGAGTGTTAATGGATGGTGGGTGGTGTCTCTAGGACAAGCCAGCCTCTAATAAAGCAGCTGAAGTTGTGGGCCCTTATATCGAGCCTAGGGGAGAGGGTAGGTATTTTTCCTATCTTACTGGGATTTTGCTTATAAATTATAATTTTAGATTTTGTGTTTTATGTTTCTTGTTGTGTATGAGTCTTTCTTGTGATTCTTTTCTTTAAAAAAAACCAAATTCTTTTTAAAAAAAATAATTTTCTTGTTTGCTTTCTAAAGAGGGAGGTGAAAAGAAATTGTGGAGTTAGATGGGTATAGAATTGGGAAAGATCTGAGAGGATATGGCAGAGGTAACAGTGTGATCAGAAGATATTGTATAAATTTTCAGTTAGAAAAAGGAAAAGAAGAATCCAGTTGTTTCATCTACCCTTTTATATACTGTCTTAAGAAGTTTCCCTTCAAGATAGCCCTAAATTAAGCAGAAAAAAGTGCTACACAGCAAATATATAGCATCATTTAAATAGAAATTCACCTTAACATGTTGAAAATTATGTAATTGTATTCATCTCTAGTGCATGGACTGGCTCTTTGAAGCCCATTGTTTATGGAGGGTTATTTTGCTCAGCCTAGACACAGGGGGAGGGCCTTGGTCCTGCCTCAAGTGACCTGACAGACTTTGTTGACTCCCTGTAGGAGGCTTCATCCTCTCTGAGGATTGGGGGGGGGGGTTGGGGTGGGAGTGAAGGTGAGGGGAGCAGGAAGAGGAGAGGGAGAGGAAACTGGGATTGGTATGCAAAATAAGACTGTTTTAAAAATAAAGTTAAGCAGTTGGGCGGTGGTGGCACACGCCTTTAATCCCAGCACTCGGGAGGCAGAGGCAGGTGGATCTCTGTGAGTTTGAGACCAGCCTGGTCTACGAGAGCTAGTTCCAGGACAGGCTCCAAAACCACAGAGAAACCCTGTCTCGAAAAAAACAAAAAAATAAAAAAAATAAAGTTAAGCAATAAAAGTTGTTAATGCAAAAAAGAGAAAATTATGTAATTGGCAACATTTTTGCTATGTGAGATGATCTGTCTATTATGTAGGTTTTGGGGTACTTCTTTCAGTGCTATGAAATAAAGGACACCTATCGTTCCAATGCATTCATCCTTATTGCCTCTTGAAATTACTTTCTTTCCTCTTGGTCTTCTGTGGGTGGCATTTGACTTTTTTTTTTCATTTTTATCTAAGAACTTTGGTACTGAAAATGAAAGTGTATTTTCTAAAAGATTATATCAGTGCTTAGTTACATGGTAGGTACAAGATGAAATTGATCTTTTAGGTTAGAAAAATGATTTCAAATAGAAAACTGAATAGTTCTTATAAGATTTCTGGATTTCTGGAAATTTGCCATTTAATGATGCTGCAAGAAGCACTGAGTTTCAAAAGTCTAATGAAAGATGTTACCATTTCTTCGAAAAAAAAAAACAAATTATTTTATGGCACTTAGGAGTATAGCCTGCCAAGAAAAGAAAAAGCACAAGCTGCATGATCACAGATCTAGATTTAAATTCTGGCACTTCAGCTGAGAGGACCTCTGTTATTTTCTCATTAGGCTGAGATACTTAAAATATTTCTTATTGGCATCAGTGTGGCTACAAATACAAATTCCAATATGGGAACCAAAATCACAAGGCAGTGCCCAGCAACAGGTGTTCATCCAGGTGGTTTGGAAAAACCATATATTTACATTTATTCTTTAAGGATAATGACACGTATGAATATTCCTACTTAAGCATTTGATAATGGCTATTATTCTTATCGTTATCATTATTATTGTTATTATGTGCATATGAATGTGTGCATACCATGGCATAGGTGTGGAGGTTAGAATACAACTTTTTGACATCTGTCCTCTCCTTTTTTATTCCTTTTTGACTTGAACTTAAATTGTCAGTCTTGAGTGGCACATGATTTTATCAACTGAGATATCATACTGGCCCTAATAGAGGATCTTACTTTAGAAAACAGTGTACTAGATCTTACTTCCTAGTACAAGGAAAGTTAAGTAGTTAAAATCTACTGCATAACAAATCGGACTTTGTAACTACTAAATGGATGAAAGAGTGACAAGAGAAGTGCCAACATTTTGTTGGAATATTTGGATTAGTGTAACCTTGCTCTAATCCAACTATTCAGTTCTGATCCATCAACTTGTTTAACAGAGGAAAAAGGTCCTTGTCAGATGGTCAGCCGGCCATCATTTAGAGTATATAGGGGTCAAATAGTGTCTGTGTTCCAGAATGGCTTACTGCAAAAGATGGTGATTTGAAATGATCTCTAACTCATTTTTCTTAAGGGCTAGGACTCTTGGATTCCTTGGATTGGGCCTATGTGTATGCCTATGTAGGGTCATTATTCTGTTACTTTACTCTTCAAAAGTTCTAGCAACCAGAGACTAGATATAGCCAAAGAGACTTCATTATCTGAGTAGAGCTTTAATTATAAGATTACTTTCCTTCCTTTTACATTTGAGTAGTATATCATTTTTATGCAGTTGATTAAATAATAAACCTACCTTCTCACCCTTATTTGTGATTGCATTCATAAGTTTTGAAAAATTAGAAATAATATTTGAAACAAAGGCCTTCTGGGTTTATCTCATGAAAAAAATTAAACCATAATGAAATTCCATAATAATAATCAGCCTCTCTACCCCCACTCCCAAAGACCACATGCACACACTCACACAAGACACAAACAGACACACACATACAAAGACACACACACACTCACACAGATACACACAGACACACAAACATACACACTCACACATATAGATACACACATACTCACACAGATATACACAGACACACATACTTACATATATAGACACAAACATACACACACATACTCATACACATACTCACACAGACATGGTGCGGGAGAATTGCCTGTATTCTATCAATCATGTTTTAAATAAACACTGATTGTCAAGGCAGGAAGTATAGTTGGGTCAAATAGACAGGAAGTAGAGGCAGGGTGATGAGAACAGGAGAATTCTGGGAAGGAGGAAGCCATTCCTCGCAGTCCTGCCCAGACCAAGGAAGAAGCAGGATGTGATGTGCCTCACTGAAAAAGGTACTGAGCCATGTGGCTAACATATATAAGAATAATGGGCTAATATATGTTATAAGAGCTAATAAGAAGACTGAGCTAACGGGCCAATCAGGTTTGTTTTTTTTTTTTTTTGGATTTTCGAGACAGGGTTTCTCTGAAGCTTTTGGTTTCTGTCCTGGAACTAGTTCAGGCTGGCCTCAAACTCACAGAGATCCGCCTGCCTCTGCCTCCTGAGTGCTGGGATTAAAGGCATGTGCCACCACCACCCGAACTGGCCAATCAGTCTTATAACTTATGGAGACCTCTGTGTGATTTGGGGATTACTGGCTGTGGGAACTGAGCAGGACAGAAAAAAAAGAAGCCTGGCCCTCATGCTACACAGACACATACATACACAGTGTGTGCATGCAGACACATGCACAATTAGGGGAACTGGGGTAAAATGTTTTCTCACCCACGAACTTTAAATAGTGAACTATATGGTGAAGGCCATCTCTGGGTTAGTTATGCTGTCTCTGTTAAACTCTCATTTGTGTTTACCAAATGATGAAATCTGAGCCTTCTCAACAGATGCATTATAGGACTTATAGGGTAAGTAGAGACAATTGGAAAAAATATGGAGCTGCCATGCCTCAGTTGTCCTAGGTCTTCCGGGAAATCAAATGGTTATATAAATGCTCCATTCTGACTTGAACTATGGCCACAATACTTCAGTTAATACATTGACCAAATGCTGGGCATATGTTGATATACTGATGATATGATTGAGAAGCCTCTGACTCCAACCACTTTGTACATGAGCATTAGTACTGGGTAATCCAGATCAGAGAACTAGCTACCATCCAACACAAAAAGTCTCCTTTTTTATTTAGAACACCTAAAATTAAGTATTGTGGAACAAATATCAGAAACAAATAAATTCGGGTATCTAGAATCCCTAGACACTACTTTCTTCTCAGTCTTTTTCAGTTCCTACTGTTAGAGAAGTTGAAAATGATGCTAAGCATGGTCTTAGGGATGGTAAGCTCTGGGATAATAACCGTACTTAAATTTATGAAAATGTTGCCATGTACAAAGTGCTCCTCTAAGGTTTATAAGCATTGGCTCTTCTAGGATAAAGCAATTAAGATGGGGAAGATGAGGAAACTGAGATGGAAGAATGGTTGAGAAATGCAAAATGCTACCATGCTCACAAAGTTATGATTAACAATCCCTTCGCTGTTTGCATTATTGAAATTCAATGTAAAATAGGAGTTGGTTTTCTCCTTCTACCAAAAGTGTTTAGGGATCATGTACAGGGGTAATCTAGACCAGAAAGATAGCTGCTTTCCATCATGACATGTCTTCTTTGTTTACAATGCAGACTTCCTGAAAATCAGGCTTAAAAAGTATATCATGAATCAAACTTAGCAGAAAACTCCTTTACATGTTGAGACATCTTGCTATCCTTGCAACCTAGATTGGAAAACAAACTTTCTTTTACAGATTTCTAGCAAACTTCTTCAGAACAAGGCCTGAGCCACTTGTATACACATTGATAGATTCTTTAGCCCACTTCTTCACTCAGAATCTGGGTTAGCAGGATAACCTTATAAAGGACTGCATCACTGCTCTTGGCCTGCTATGAGACCTTAGTGGAAACTAAATATTGGAAAATTAACCACCAAGTTACCATGCATCCTGAACTATCCTTCATGAGCTGGGTGCTATCTGACCCACCAAGTCATAAAGTAGGACATTCACAGCAGCAACATAGTATAAAATGGAAATGGTATTTATGAAGTTTTCAGCATGCCTATCTTTCCACTCCTAATACAATGCTGTCTGCTGCCACATATGCACCTATAGCCTCATGCAGTGTTCCCTATAATCCATTAACTGAGGAAGAGAAGACTAGGGCCAGATTTACTGATGGTTCTGAATGTTGTGCAGGCACCACCAAGAAGTAGACAGCTGCAGCATTACAACCCCTTTCTGGGACAACTGAAAAGGCATTGACACAGTAAACCTTCACATCGGCAGAACATTAGGCACTATATATGGTCATACATTTTGTTTGGAAGAAGAGATAAATGGCCAAATGTATGACATATTCATGGGCTATGACCAATGAATTGTCTGGATAGCCAGGGACTTGGAAAAAATGTGATTGGAAAATTCATGAGAAAGACATCTAGGGAAGAAGTATGTGTACAGATCTTTCCAAATGGGTAAAGGATGTTATGATACTTGTGTCCCATATAAATTAATGCTCATCAAAAGGTGACTTAAACTCAGGAGAAGTTCAGTAATAAAATAGATAAAATGACCCACTGTGTGGTTAGTCATTGTTTCCCCAGCCATTTCTGTCATTGTCCAAATGGGCTCATGAACAAAATGACCATGGTGGCAATGGTGGCAGAGAAGGGGATTATACATGGACTCAATAATATGGGATTCTACTCACTAAGGCTGACCTGACCAGGCTACAGCTGCTGCTAAGTGCCAGATGGACCAACAGCAGAGACCAACAGTCAGTTGCATGTATGGCGCCATTTCCTTAGGTGGCAGATTAGTTTCCTGGTGGCAAGTTATCTGTATTGGACTCTTCATCTGTGGAAAGGCCAAAGCTTTTTCCTTACTGAAGTAGATATTCTCTTTATAGATTTGCCTTTCCTAAATATAATGCTTCTGTGGAAACTACCATTCATGGTCCTACAAAATTTACAGAATGCCTTATCCAACATCATGATTTCTTACACAGTATTGATTCTGACCAAAGAACTTATTTCACAGCCAGAGAAATGCAACAGTGTGCTCATGATTATGGGATTCACTGCTCTTATTTACTGACTCCCCACCATCCAAAGCAGCTGGTAAGAAGATGGAATGGCCTTTAAAGTCACAGTTACATTCCAATTAGGTGGAAGCAGCCTGGAAATCTGGAACATGGTTCTCCAGAAAGCAGTATATGATCGAGGTGGATCAACTGTATGTGTTACTTTCATTGGTTAATAAAGAAACTGCCTTGGCCCCTTTGACAGGACAGAAAAATTAGGTTGGCAGAGTAGATAGAACAGAATGCTGGGAGGAAGAAGGAAGTGGGCAGATGCCATGGAGCCAGCCACCAGGTCAGACATGCTGAATCTTTCCTGGGAAGCCACCACCTGGTGGTGCTATATAGATTATTAGAAATCAAGATGTGATAATTAGCCAAGAAGAGGCTAGATATAGTGGGCCAGGCAGTGTTTAAAATAATACAGTTTGTGTGTTGTTATTTCAGGTAAAGCTAGCCGGTGGCCGGGAACCGGGTGGGATGAAAAACAGGCCTGCTCGCCTTCATCACTACAAGTATATACTTTGAATCAGTGTCCAATATATGGGACTGTTTCTCCCATAGCCAGGATCCATATGTCCAGGAATCAAGGGGTGGAGAAGTGAATAGTTCCACTTAGCATTGCCTCTAGTGACCTACTAGGGACATTTTGGCTGGCTGGTCTCATGACCTTAAGTTCTACTTGCTTAGAATTTTTCATTCCAGAAGGGCAAGTACTCCTGCCATAACCATAATAAATGTCCTTAAACCAACAGGCTGAGAAAGGAATAATAATGTTAGGAGAGATAATTAATCCAGATTTCCATGGGGGAATTTGGATTGCATCTACACAAAGGAGGTAAGAAAGATTATGTCTGGAGTACAGGCAATCTACTCGGGCATCTCTTGGTGCTAACCTGGCATGTGATTAAAGCCAATGGGGACCTGCAACAGCCTAATACAGGCAGGTCACAGACCCTTCAGAATGAAGGTATGAGTCATTCTTCCAAGAAAACAACCAAGACCTGCAGAGGTGCTTGCTGAGGGTTGAGAAAATACAGAATGGGGTAGGAGGGGAAAGTAGTTATAAATAACAGCTGAGGTCACTTGACCAGTTGCAGAAAAGAGGATGAGTTTTTGTTATTTTGTTATTTGTTGTACTTTATTAATTCATTTATATAGATGTTTGTGTTTTCTTTCCTTGACTTCTTTATCTTGTGATGTAACATCAATTAAGAGAATATCAGTGGTTATCATATTTAAGATTGAGATACTAAAAGAATGTCCCTGAAGGGACATGGCCATCTATTAAAAATTTATAATGCATTTGCCGTGAACGAGGGGTTATCATGTTAGGGATAATTATGACTTGGTTAAATATATGATGTATTTTCAATTATATGTGGAATAGTTATATCATGTTTAGGCATCATTATGATATGGTTATTGTTTTCATTTGGAAATTAATCATAGAATAAGGAGATATGATCATGTGTCAACTTGACACGGGGTTGGATGTTTAATGGCTATTCTCCGCTGTCAAGTTGATTTCATCTGAAACTAAAACCCAAGAGTGGAAGGTACACCTGTGAGTTTTTTTTT
>NW_004949177.1:351203-353744 GCF_000317375.1 Microtus ochrogaster
AATCTGGGTCATGCCTTCTGTTGAAAGCGTGTGTAAAGAAGGATACTTTTGCTATTTGCTTGCTTGCCCTCACCTTGCTATCAAGTACATTCCTTTATTGGTTTTAGAGCCTGCTTCTTTGGGATTTCAGCATATACCGAAGACCAGCCTCATGAATCATCTTGTCTTATAAATTAAGCAACTACTAAGTTTTAGGAATTTCTTTTCACAGCCAACCATTGTTAGATTAACTGGAATGCAACCTGTAAGTCATTCTAATAAATTCTCTTCACACACACACACACACACACACACACACACACACACACACGAGAAAGATTCATTCTATAAGTTCCGTTATTTTAGAGAACCCTGACCAATACCTTTCTTCAAATGAGCCTCTTCTTATAAAATTCAAGGGCAAGAAACTGTCAGAAAACCTTGCCCCTGTGACATGATGATGCTCTTGGAAGTACACACCTACTCAGATATAAAGCCAAGGCTAAGGAGGCCTAACTGGAGAGCAGCTGCAAACAACACAGTCTAATTTCCATAATTAAAGTTAAATGAGACCTCTGGGAAAGTTGGAGAGCATTTGTTTCATTCCCTATTCCTTGAGGTACTTTTAAATTTCCCTTTCCATTTTGCAGCTATGGTTGAAGTAGAAGCTCAGTGATGTGCAGACACAGTCCCAAAGCTATCCTTCTCATTCCCAAGCCTTCAGCTATGTCTTGTCCAATCAACAGCTGGGGTATGGAGATTCTTTACTCCTTTCTCTTTCGTCCAAGCACTACAAAAATTTGTTGCTATAGGTATTCACAACCCACTAACGATATCCTGTAAGTGTCCTACTTTGCAGTTTTAAAGGTAAGAGCTGTTTAATGTTGCTGAATCTTTTGAGGGAGAGGTAGGCAGGACATCAAAGAAGGGGCAGCCTGGGAACATCACAGGCAAATAATATCTTTCTGGTGATTAATCAAATCTAAAACATAAACAGTAGGAGATATTTGCCCAACGTATTTGATATTTCCCAACAAAATGGGTTTATTTTGCTTTTGTTTTTCTCTTATTTATTCACTGCAGTTAGGCTCTTTGACATTTGTTTTACAGATGATAAGATATAGGGGAGTTAAAAATCATCAGGAAAAGGCAATGAAATCAGAGTGAAAGTTGAATATGAGTTTTTGTTGTACACAAACAAAAATAAATATTCCTAGACTATTCTGATAAACTCTTTATAATTTTAAGAATATAAACACAGTTAACTTATATTTAATACTGTTACTTTGGCAGGTATAGGTCATTGTGTTTGATTCTTTTATACCAAACAACAGCTTATTGGGCTAAAACTGTGTTGTAAAACCATGCTGACTGAGGTTCAATTCTTGTTCCATAAAAGCCACCTATTTAACTTATTTACACTTCCACTTTTTTTAGTGTATTTATAGGCATAAACAAAAAGTACCACAATCTGGTTCAGAACAATTCATTCCCTCCAAAGAAATCGCATACCCGTTACCAATCACTTTCCATTCTTACTCTTCCCAGATTTTGGAAGCAACTAAGAATTTTTTTCTTCTCTACAAATTTAATGGCTTTATGTATTTTGTATCAATAAAGTTATAGA
The DNA here is from genome assembly GCF_000317375.1 of Microtus ochrogaster. Classification (NCBI taxonomy): domain Eukaryota; kingdom Metazoa; phylum Chordata; class Mammalia; order Rodentia; family Cricetidae; genus Microtus; species Microtus ochrogaster. The sequence continues at coordinate 352,810 of NW_004949177.1, forward strand.
GTAAATGACATTTTGTTTCCAGCTTCTTTCATATTTTACTGGCTCATATACTTAACAACATGGACCAGTACTTTGTTCTTTTATGATTAATAAATAGTTCACGATATGAATATACCTCAGTTAGTTAATCTGTTCATGTACTGAAGGTATCTGGGTTGTTTTCAGTTTTATGGTCATTATGAATATGCTGTCATATTCACTCCTATACAAGACTTTTTATTAACTTGTCTTTGCATTTGTCCTCTAAACAGATGTGGGAGTAAAGGTGGTAGTGTTTAATTATTCCTATTTTGCATGAGACAGAACTAAAACAGTGAAAGCAGAAGGGGTGGAGTTATTGTTAGTCCAGGAAGACCGTACAGGAGTTCATGTGCATGTTTAGGTATTAGGTAGTACATCTGTCTTTCATCAGAAAAAAAAAGTGCATTCAGCCATATTTTTCCAGGAGAGTAGGTTAGCATTACAGTTACAGATAGAAGTCTAGTTTTTGGTTGTCTTATATTACCATGTGATCTTGATTAGTTTAGTTAATGACCATCAACTTCTGTTTCCTTTCATGTAGAGTGGCAGTGTGTTAGACTTTCCTGACATGCACATGGTGCTTGGTAAATTTTAGGTGATATTGTGACCATTAATCTCATTTAGACGCTACTAACAAAGCCTCATTTCAGGTCACATTAGTAGAGAGTTCTGTGATCAAATAATCCAATAAAAAATGGAGTACAGTCCTAAGCAGAGAACTCTCAACAAAGTCTAAATCTAAAAGGGCTGAAAGACAATTAAGGAAATGTTCAACATCCTTAGTCATCAGAGAAATGCAAATCAAAACAACTTTGAGATAAGAAAGAGAATTACAGGCCTATCTCACTCATGAATATCGACACAAAAATTCTCAATAAAATACTGGCAAACCGAATCCAAGAACACATTAGAAA
>NW_004949177.1:358824-364218 GCF_000317375.1 Microtus ochrogaster
GTGGGAGGGGAGAGGTAGGGAGGGGAGCAGAGAAAAATGTAGAGCTCAATAAAAATAAAAATAAAGATTCTGGCACAACATTATTTGTATTAAACCTTGCTCTACCATTGATGTCTGTGGAAAGTTGATCATACAACCTCTCTGGGCTTCAATTTTCTCCTGTCTGACCTGGAGGTAGTAGTTCTTATCTCATTGTGCTATAATGAGGAGTACAGGGGTTCATATACACAAGTAACCAGGAAAACTAGTGAAGAGTATGCCTCTTTTATAAACTTTTTGTTACTGATGTTCCTGTTTCTAGTCTGCAACCTTGTAGCCAGGATCTGTCCAAACTTCTGATGGCTCAGTGAATTGATGCTGTGGGTGGCTTTTTGTTTCAATTACTGTTGCTGTATAACAAATAACCTCAAGACTAATAGCTTAAAATTTGCAACCTTTTAACTAGGCTCCCAGCTTCTTGGAAGTACAAGTAAATAAATGTTATTCCTTACTTTTTGTGCCATAGAATTATGGCATTCACTGACATGCATCTCGCCTTTACTCTTATATCTGCCGGCTACATAAGGATGAATCAAGAGGTTAGGACTTCCATTACAACACTTTTACATGGCCACCCTTGTGATTTAGCTTCCTGGCTATGTGGCAGACTTGGGGTATTCAAACTCCTTTTATAGAAGAACAAAGAATCCAGATGAGAATATTCCTGTGGATAGACAGAAGTTAAGATCTTTACTGACTTGGCCTTACAACATCATTTATAGTATAGAACTGATAGGTGGTAACTAGTCCAGCTTCAGGATCTGAACTTGAATGTGCTAGGAAGCAGATCTAATTACCTTTTCTTTTGCTCCAGCAGAAAGTTGGATGTATAAAAAGACAATATATTGGAATGAGATATGGTTAATTTTATATGAGAACTTTCACTAATATTGTGCATTTGGTAATCTTCCATGGTCACTTAGTACAAGTAAGTCCGGCTGACATATTCACTATATGTGGTATAACTTTCAGAGTAGAAAAGTAAAATAAAAGGAATTCTTTTTCTTAAAAACAAGCAGGTGTTCTTGTCTCCAAAGAACTCAATGTTTTTACTTAACTCAAAAATGAAAATAAGAAAAATACTTAACATGAGTGAACTTGAGAAAGCAATAGGTAGGAACCACTAAAATACATTTGTCAGAATTACTAAGTGTTATGTCTTAGGAGGAAAATAGGTTCATTGAAATATATACACATTTATACATTTTACATATATATAAACTCAAATACCTTATACTATAATTTAGGTTTAAGCTTGTTACAAAAATACTGAAATGTGTGGTAAGCCCACTCTCTCTGTCGTTAAATGGAAGATGCCCTTAATAGTTACAGTGATTATGCAATCATTTAAAAATGGAATCAATGATTTTAATGTAACTAATATCAAACGGTTTAATACTCAAGAAGCATTATACTTATGAACGAACAAGGCCAAGTAATGTTGAAGGATATTGACCGCATGCTCACTATTTCTGCTTGATTTCAGCATTTCAACACTGCAGACCACACTTTACCAGCCCCTTTTTACTTTCGTTTTTGAATATTTCTCAATACTAATGTCTTTCTTTTCCTTTAGGAAATTTTGTATGGGCCTTAGTAAAGGATGAAATGTGTACATCGGTAGTCTCTCTAAACAAAATAATTCATTGGAAAATAATCCCCACCTCCATGAAACCAGGAATTCCACTGTGCCCTCTAATTACACCAAGAAGAGAAAAATTAGATATTTACTAAACATACCTAATCCCAAGGATGAAATACCTGCAATTTATATCCTGAGCCTGAGACCATTATGGGCAAGAGAGTTATGCCCAGATTGTGGGGACCCCCAAAAGATCAGCATGGAGACCGAGTTCCATATGTAAAAACAAATAGCCTTTCTTCAAGTTCAAACTGGGACACTCAGTGTGTTCAATGCATTGATACATGGGGTGGGGCTTTTATAATAGCAGAGGTTGGGGTAGGTAAGGGATTTCTAAGGTTCTGGATCCCTGATTGGCTGACATTTGTCTGAGAGTGCCCTGGTGAAAGGGGATGAGTTGTGCTGGACCTTGGAGTGTTAGGGATTTTCTCTTGGATGGTCCCTTCCTGGGTGGTGCCTGGGTGGTCTTTCTTTGAACCAGGCATTGCCTTAGGTTAAACAGAAACTCAGGCCTCTATTGAGCTTGTCGTGACTGGGTCCTACAGAAATGTCTGTTAATAAACGCAGAGGAACCAGAATGATATGGTATAATGTGAAAAGAGTAAGATATCAGAGCCTTTTCTTTTGGGAGTGTTATGAGGGGTACAGGCCCATAGAGTAAGACGAAGTAACTGTAGTATAGAGTCTGCTCCCCAGAAGTCCGTTTTCAAGTCTCCATTCCCTAGGGGCTTAAGGAAAGTTTCTTCTTGATAAAGTAGTCAATCTTTTTATATCTAGCAAGAGGAACTTATGACATTTCCATTAACTTAGGACTGGTACTTGCTGTCAAGGTCACTACTAGATTCCACAACCCCTGATCTCAAGTCACACCTCAGCTTGTTCACATGCCATTGTTTCCCATTTACCCTGTGTGCAACTATACAGTATAAAAGGTGTAATCTGTAGCTGGAGAGATGGCTCAGCAATTAAGAACACTGGTTGCGCTTCCAGAAGTCCTAAATTAAAAACACAGCCATCACATGGTGGCTTCTGTCTATAATGGGATCAGATACCCTCTTTTGGTTTGCAGGCATATAATTCAGACAGAATATATACATTAATAAATGGTGTAATCTGGGTTCCGCTCTCCATCCCTCCCCTTTACCCCTACTGCCCCCAATTTTCCCAGGAGTTCTCACCTATTTCTTCTTCCCAAGGCGATCTATGAGTCCCTCTTAGGGTCCTTCTTGTTACCTAGTTTCTCTTGGATCTGTTTTTGAAGAATAAACTGACTTTTTGGACACTGTTCCTTATGGTGGAAGGCCTTGTTCAGCCTTAATGCAGTGGGGAGGAGCTTGATCTTTCCTCACCTTGATATGCCATACTTTGCTGACTCCCATGTGAGGCCTTACTTTTTCTGAGGAGTTGATGGGGGTGGGTAAAAAAAGAGGTTGCATGAGGGAACAGGAGGAGAGAAGGGATATGAAACTGGTTGGCAAAAAAATGTGAATCAAACAATTAATAAAAAGGGTAAACTTCTTTTCAATTAGAGGCTGCTGGCAGCCATATGAATTCACCCTCAGACCATGTCCCCCTGCCCTGCCCCACACAGACAGTACACACTTCTTTGGAACCTGAACCCCCTGCTGAAGCAGGTCTCTGGCAATGGAAATTCAGGCGTTTAATTTTCTTGGTTGTGTTAAGACAGCCTTGTCAGATAACTTGAATAAATGACAATTGATATTTCATGTTCATGCCTTTCAATGTTTTTGGTTGAGATTATGAGCTTTGCCAGATTAGAGTTGAGGATTTAAGATGTGTATTTTCTTAGGTAAGAGTTCAAAAGAAATTCCCAATGGATATAGATTCAGGTAAGAGTTTTATTTTATAGTACTGTGTGAAGCATTTTAACCATGATTGCTCAATTAGTCATTCCAATGAATGATTTGTGCTCAATAGTTTTCACCCCAGTTTATCAGATGAGGCAAACTAAGACTCTGAACACCTTTTATATATGAGGCAGCTATTGATTGTGACACAGTGTAGACTCAGTTCCATCATATTCTAAACCCTCGCTCAACAACAACTGACTTCTTCAGTCTTCTTTGTTCTCTCAGTTCAAAATGACTTTCTCTCTCTGAGAGGATTTTTCTTACATTTCAGACATCCTTCATATTTCAATTTAAATGATCCCTTTGAAGATCTCTTCCGTGGATTTTCACATGGAGCCATGCCTACACTTCATCTTTTTACTGTAAGCCAATATTAATACATTTTTACAAGTCTGAAGATACTTATTAACAATGTATCTAAATGACTTTTTGATTAAAGACTAGTTGGATTTCTCCATTAGCACTGAAACTTCAAGACTAGGAATATTTGTTTACATTGTGCATCGTGGGATTCTTGTACCTAGGCCACTGCCTAGAACATAGAAGGTGCTCAATAATAAAATTGATAAAATCTAACACCTCTTCATAATAATGGCCTTGGAGAGACCAGGGATACAGGAACACATATAATCATAATAAAAGATTGCTTTTTATTACATATATTGATACAGCAAGCCAACAGCAAATATCAACAACAGCAAATATCAAATTAAGTGGAAAGAAACTCAAGCAATTCCACTAAAATCAGGGACAAGACAAGGCTATCTACCTTCTCCATATCTCTTCAACATAGTTCTTGAAGTTCTGGCTAGAGTGATAAGACAACAAAAGGAGATCAAAGGGATTAAAATTAGAAAGGAAGAAGTTTCGTTATTTGCAGATGATATGATACTATATATAAGTGACCACAAAATCTCTATCACGGTACTCCTACAGCTGGTAAATACCCTCAGTAGTATGGCAAGATACAAGATAAACTAAAAAAAGAAAAATTAGTAGCCCTTCTATACACAAATATAATAGGGCTGAAAAAGAAATCAGAGAAACATCACCTTTCATAATAGCCACAAATAACATAAAATATCATGGGGGTAACACTGACCAAAGAAGTGAAAGATCTGTTCAACGAGAAATTTAAGTTTTGAAGAAAGAAATTAAAGAAGTTACCAAAAAATATGGAAAGATCTCCCATGCTCTTGGATAGGTAAATTTAACATAATAAAAATGGCAATCCTACCAAAAACAATCTACAGATTCGGTGAAATCAGCATCAAAATCCCAAAAGAATTCTTCACAGACCTTGAAAGAACAACAATCATCTTGATATGAAAAACCAAAAAGCCCAGGATAGCCAAAACAATCCTGTACAGTAAAGGAACTTCCTAAGGCATCACCATCCCTGACATCAAGCTTGATTACAGAGCTAGGTAATGAAAAACAGTGTAATATTGACATAAATACAGAGAGGTTGACCAATGGAATTGACTCAAAGAGCTGGAATATTAATCCACATGCCTATGAACACATGATTTTTGACAAAGAAGCTCAAATTATATAATGGAAAAAAAGAAGAATCTTCAACAAATAGTGCTGGCATAATTGGATGTCAACATGTAGAAGAATGAAAATAGACCCATTATCTATTGCCTTGCACAAAACTCAAGTTCAAATGGATTAAAGACTTCAATAAAAATCTGACTACAAATAATACTGCTATGAACATAGTTGAACAAATGCTCTTGTCGTTTGATAGGGCATCTCTTGGGTATATTCCCAGGAGTGGTATTGCTGGGTCCAGGGGTAGGTTGATCCCGAATTTCCTGAGAAACCGAAACATTGATT
>NW_004949177.1:366343-381727 GCF_000317375.1 Microtus ochrogaster
CCTTTTCTCAATAAAAAAATAAAAGAAAAAAAATACAGAGAAGTATACACTCCTATTAACAATAGCCATGATGAAAATAAAATGTCTAGAAATAAATAATGTTATAAATTATTTATAATATTTATTTATATAAATAAATAAATAATCACAAAAAAAATCTAACTACAATAAACTTGATAGAAGAGAAAGTAGGACGTAGCCTTCAATGCATAGGCACATGAGAATGGGACCTCCTGAAACTGAGAACCTTCTGTAAAGCAAAGGACACAGTCAATAAGACAAAAAGACAGCATACTAAATAGGAAAAGGTCTTCACCAACCCCACAACAGACAAAGGACTGATATTCAAAATATATAAAAAACTCAAGAAATTAGACATCAAAAATCCAAATAACCCAGTTTAAAAATGGAGTAGAAAAGTAAATGGAGAATTCTCAATAGAAGAATCTCAAATGACTTGTAGACACTTAAAGAAATGTTCAACATCCTTAGCCACAAGGGAAATGCATATCAAAACGACTCTGAGATACCACCTAATACCAGTCAGAATGGCTAAAATCAAAAACACTAGTCAGAATGGCTAAGATTGAAAACACCAATGATAGCTTATGCTGGAAAGGATATGGAGTAAGGGGAATACTCATCCATCGCTGGTGGCAATTTAGACTTGTACAACCACTTTGGAAACCAGTATGGTAGTTTCCCAGAAAATTGGGACTCAACCTACCTCAGGACCCAGTAATACCATTCTTGGGAATATACTCAAAAGATGCTCAATCATACCACAAGGATATTTGTTTAACTATGTTTATAGCAGCATTATTTGTAATAGCCAGAACCTGGAACCAAGCTACATGCCCCTCAACTGAAGAATGCATAAGGAAAATGCGGCATATTTACACATTAGAGTACTACTCAGCAATAAAAAAATGACATCTGGAAACTTGCATGCAAATGGATGGAACTAGAAAACACCATCCTGAGTGAGGTAACTGAGACTCAGAAAGATGAACATGGTATACACTCACTCATAAGTGGATACTAGCTGTAAAGCATTATAGTTCATGGTCCTAGAGCTCTAAGTTAAGTAATAAGGTGAACCCTAATACAAATGTACATGGATCTACCTGGAAAAGGGGAAATAGACAAAACAGCCTGACAAAATTTGGAGCATGGAGGTGGGAGTAGTATGCAGGGGAAGATAAGGGGAGAAGGAGAGGAAGGAGGTGAACTTGAGAGAACTGGATATTTGAGATGGAGGAAGGACAGAGATGAGAGAAAGGAAAGAGATATTTTGTTGAGGGAGCCATTATAGAGCTGGCAAGATACTTGGCACTAGAGAAATTCTCAGGAATCCACAAGGATGACCCCAGCTAAGCAATAGAAGAGAAGGTCCCAGAATTCGCCTTGTCCTGTAGTCAGACTGATGAATATCTTAAATATCACCATAGAATCTTCACCCAGCAACTGATGGAGACAGAGGCAGAGACCTGAATCATAGCACTGGACTGAGGTCCCAAAGTCCAGTTGAAGAGTGGGAGGAATGAGAATATGAGCAAAGAGGTCAAGTCCATGATGGGTTCACCCATTGAAACAGCTTACCTGAGCTAATGGCAGCTCACTAACACCAGGCAGACTGGTTGTCAGTTGCATGCCTGGAGCAGACTGAGGAGCTGCTGGCAGTGGCACAATAATTTATCCTTACTGTTTGTTCTGAGTCTTTGGGAACCCACTCCTTTTTGATGAATACCTTGCTCAGCCTAGATAGAGTAGGGAGGGGTTTGGACCTTTTCCAAATCAATGTGCCTTACCCTCTCTGAGGAGTAGATGGGGGTGTGGTGGGGAATGGGAGGAAGAGAGGGAGTGGAAACTTGGATTGGTACATATAATGTAAAAAGATAGTTGGTTTTCTTTAAAAAAAATAAAATAAAAATAAATGTCACAATGATACAGAGAAAATAAATGACTTGTCCATATCATACAGTTGGCATCTGCAACAGGGAAGATCATTGAACAAATTCATGAGTCATCCTTCTGTTCATAATGAAAAAAACAAACTGATAATATAAGGATTATGTTCTGTCTAAACTGAAGTATAAATGTAAGTAATATTACTTGAATCTGATCTCCTCTGAAAGATAGGCACAAGAAATGAGAATAGTTTTCTCTTTTAAAAAGTTGTCCATTGCATTTTTTTAGTGTTCTGTAGCATAACTTTTTTGAAATCAAACTGTCTAGGGTTGAAATTAGTGATGATGCCATGTGTGACCCCCATGCTGTTTGCTTAACCTCTTTGTACTCATCACTTTCCTCATCTAGAAGGTATAGGTAGCAATAATGACATAATTTAATATAAGCAAAATATTTATTCTTACACCTGTAAGAATGGCCAAGATCAAAAACACTGATGACAACTTAACTGGAAAAGATGTGGGGTAAAGGGAACACTCATCCATTTCTGATGAGAGTGCAAACTGATACAACCCCTTTGGATATCAGTCTGTCAATTTCTCTGCAAATTAGGAAACCACCTACCTCAAGACCCAACAATACCACATTTGGATATATACCCAAAGGATGATCAATCATACCACAAGGACAAGATCTCCTGAGTAAATTGGGAGCATGGAACCATGGGAGAGGGTAGAAGAGGAGGAGAATGGAGGAAAATATACAGCTGGATAAAAAAAGAACAAAATCAAATAAATAAAAAGAATGTTTCATATAATGTTTTTTTTCCTCTCATCTTAAACTAAAATGTAGCTGCTGTGCAGATGCCAGGTGTCTAAGAGAAAAGGACACTTTTGTCTGCTTCCCGATGACATTTGCTTCCTGTGACAGATGTAAAATAGCATCACAGAAAAGGACTTCAAATAACAAAAACATATTCTTCCATTGGTCTGGTGTCAAAAGTCTAAAATCAAGATATGGTAAGGCCATGATTCCTGTGTGAGCCGTAGTAAAGAATGCTTCCTTGCTTGTTCTAGTTTCTAGTAGCTAAACCTTTCCCTTGTTTTGTGGCCACATCAATATGTACCTGTGTGGATATGCAACCTGTTTTTCTCTGTGTGTCTCTGGCTCTCTTTCTGCTTCTCTCTTATTACAATCCCCGTTTGGCCATTTGATCCCTGCTAATGACACATAGTAATGTTCTCATGCCCAATTCCTAACTTAATCACATTCACAAACAGACTCTTTCCAGATATCATAGTTACTTTCCAGCCAAAGAGAATCACTTAAAGTGAGTTGGCTCGTGTTTCATTGTTTAGTTTTAGGGGTGTCAGTCCATTTTAGCAGAGAGAAAAATGGTGATGATGCCTGTGCAGGTGGTGGAGTATGGGGGAAGTTCATATCATAAATCAAACAGGAGACAAAGAGAACAGATGTCACAACAGTCAGATGGCTTTCCCTTTTTTCTAAATTTGTTTCATTTAAGCCTTCCAAATCATTGGGTTGTGCTACACTTCATGTCTTATTTCCTGATGTCAGATAAGTTTATCTGGAAATATCATCACAAGTATACCTGAAGTTGTGCTTTACTATTCTAGATATTTCTAAATCCAGTCACACTGAGAATCAAATTGGCTATCATACCAAGTGCACACATTCAAAAAATCTGAGATGAGAATGTCTTTTTCTAAAAATTATGAACCATGTCTCTTTAATTACTTCTCAGGTGCTTATCACAATAAAAATTATATTACAGACATTTGGAAAACAGTAGATGTAGCATAACTCTCACATAGGAAAGGCAATTATTATATTTCAGTTTCAAGAAACTCGATATACAAGGTGACAAACAGGAGGAAGACATAGTGGTATTTGCCTGCAATCTTAGTCCTTGTGGGTTTGAAGCAGGAATATAAGGAATTCAAGGGACGTTTGGCCTACAGGAGACCATAACTCAAAACAGAGAACCAGAAATACAATGAAAAAGCCAAATTGTAAGTGGGAAATAATAAGAAGAAAGGAAATGTCATAAAGAGATAATCTCAGTTTCTGAAACCTCTCTAATTTCTGAATTGCCTGGTCCCTGCAGGTCCCTGTGGCACTGAGATTATGCTCTGCCATCCCTATGCTTGGAGTTTTTCTCCCCATTGCACTGATTATGCAGAAAATCATCTATTTTCATTGGCTTACAAGTCTCTAACCCTTTGTGTTCACAGGAGTGAAACACACCACAAGTTCTTTATGTTCATCATTATTTCCTCCCTGAAATTCTAAACACATTCTGTTTTCTCATGTCCATGCTTACCTTTACCTGCTTAATATTTTTTTTCCAATTTGACCTGTGATCTAATTAGATACTCTAGGCTTTACACACTTGTCTGTTCAGAAGTGGCTCAGCACTCCAACAATATAATTGCCTATTATCACATATCCCTTTTATTTTTAATTATTTTTTGTGGCATTAAAGTCAAATGCTGGGAAGTTCTATAAATGCCAAGATTAGATCCTATCCTTAACTTATTTCACATTATCTACATGCTGCAGGCATTCCTAGTGATTTTTATTATCCTTAATGTAATTTTATAAGACATACTGACATTTTCTCACTACTCCCCCATTGCTCTAGAACAGTGGTCTCAACCTGTGTGGCACAACCCCTTTGACAAATCTGTATACAAAAATATTTAGATCACAATTCATAACAGTAACAAAATTAGAATCATGAAGTTGCAACAAAAATAATTTTATTGTTGAGGTCACTGCAACATGAAGAACTGTATTAAAGTGTCATAGCGTTAGGAAGTTTGAGAACCGCTGCTCTAGAAGAAAGTAATAAGTTTTTCTTTCCATTATTGTTAGAAACAACAAGGTTAAACTTTGATATTTGAATCCTGGTAGAATTTCATATGGATTTAAATACTTTATATTGGGTATTTCATGTAACTTCGTTATAGAAGAAAATTTTATTGGTTAAAAAATTTTATTCTGTTTGAAAATAGGTATGATTTCATCCATTCATTCTATCAGGTTATATTTGTAAAGCTTTCAAAGAAAGTTAATATCCCTTTGCTTTCAAAACCTTGTTTTACTATGAGGATAATTAGAATGTTGAATTTGAGAATTTTCTGTTATATGTGAACAACAGTGTCCCACAATGCTGTCTCATGTCCTTTCCTTCTCTCCAATCTTTGGGAGTAGGTATTGAAATAGCACATCTATCACTTTTTTTTAAATCCATTCCTTTAGCTAGACCTGAGGAACTTCCACCAAATGGATAAAAATAAGCAGTATAATCCCTGAAGCAAAATGATTAGATTACTGGGATTAAGGTCCACTTGATTCTTGTACTAAATTTACCCTTTCTCTCTATCTGGACATGCCTTTCTTTCCTCCCATTCTTCCAATAACAGGACTTCAGCATTATAAGCTGTAGTGAATTGTTCCTTCAGAGCTTCACTTTAGGATTTGGATTCAGATACCTGCATTGAAATGAGACTGTACATTCTAACATTTATTCACAAATGGATCTGTGCAGTATATTATATTAGGTACCCAAGTTAAGCAAAGGTACAGCATCTTCCTTCAAGTAGTTTAGGTAGGCAAGTGAAGAGGTGAGACAGTAGCATGCCTGAACTGATTTAATGTAGCTCACAAGATCTATTCATTAGAGGTTTCACAACTGTTAAATACTATTTTTAAAAATTGAATGTTATAAGCCTACAATTAAAAGTTATAAAACTCAAAGTAATTCATTAACTTCTAAATATATTACTTTATTTTGATTATTGAAGTGAGATTATGTATTTACATATTTTGCATCTGATTGTTGGGAATTGTGCAAAATTGATTGCTGTTGTGCACCTTCATAATTTTATGTTCAGTGATATGATGCTCAAACCTTGAAATTGGGCATTTTACATTGGTTGGGACATTAACACCTTGAAAATGAAGAAACACTGTAAGTAAGAAGTTTTAAGAGATGCCCAATCATACTACAAATCATTTGTTCAACTATGTTCATAACAGCATTATTTGTAATAGCCAGAACCTGGAAACAACCTAGGTGCCCCTCAATAGAAGAATGGATAAAGAAGGTGGGGCACATATACACTTTAGAGTTCTACTCAGCTGTAAAAAAAATGGCATCTTGAATTTTGCATGCAAATGGATGGAAATAGAAAACACTTTACTGAGTGAGATAACCCAGACACGAAAAGATGAATATGGTATGTACTCACTCAATAATTGATTCTAGCCATTAACAAAGGACATTGAGCCTATAGTTCGTGATCCTAGAGAAGCTAAATAATAAGGTGAACCCAAAAGCAAAACATATATTTATCCTCCTGGAAATTGGAAGTAGACAGGATAGGTGGGCAAAAGTTGAAAGCACGGGGGTGGAGGTGGGGTGGGGGGAAGGAGGGAGGGGAAAAGAGAAGGGAGAAGGGCAGGATTGTGGAGAGCTTGGGGGAGTGGAATCGTTGAGATGGAGGAAGGGTGGATATGGGAGCAAGGAAGAAGATTTCTTAGTTAAGGGATCCATTTTAGGGTTGGCAAGAGGCTTGACTCTAAAGGGGTTCCCAGGTGTCCAAGGGGATGTTCCTAGCTAGGTCCTTGGGCAGCTGAGGAGAGGGTGCCTGAACTGCCCTTCTCCCATAGCCACACTGATGAATATCTTGAATATCATAGAACCTTCATCTGGCAATGGATAGAGATAGAGACAGAGACCCACATTGGAGAACTGGGCTGAGCTCCCAAGGTACAGATGAAGAACAGAAGGAGAGAGAAGATGAGCAAGGAAGTCGGGACCACGAGGGGTGCGTCCACCCACTGAGATGGTGTGACTGGTCTAATGGGAGCTCACCAAGGCCAGCTGGACTGGGACTGAATGAACATGTGATCAAACTGGACTCTCTGAATGTGACTGACAATGGGTGCTGACTGAGAAGCCAATGATAATGGCACTGGGTTTTGATTCTACTGCATGTACTGGCCTTGTGAGAGCTTAGTCTGTTTGGATGCACACCTTCTTAGACCTGTATATAGTGGGGAGGGCCTTGAACTTCCCAGAGGGCAGGGCACCTTGAGTTCTCTTAGGACTGGAGAGGGAGAGGGGAGGGGGAGGGAAATCGGAGGAGGGGAGGATGTGGAAATTTTTAATAAATAAAAAAATTGTATCTACCACAAAAAAGAACTTTTAAGAGTCATTAAAATACAGAAGTCCACTACTGTGTTGGATAGAGAGGTGGTTTGAGGTATGTTTCAATAATGGGTAAGTAACATAACAGAAATTCACAGTAACATCTCTATTAGCATTGGGAAAATACTATAAGGAGGTGGTCACATCTGAGAAAGCTCTTGAAGGATGAATCAGATTTTATTAGGTAATGGTCCCTGAGTAGGATATTCTTGACAAAAGAAATAGCTAGTAAGGATATGGAAGAAGGAAAGCATTGCTCATACTTGGAGCATCAGTGGGGATGTATCTGGATGATACACAGACCTAGATAGCTCAGTTAGTAGAGCATGAGAATCTTAGTCTCATGGTCATGGGTTCGTGCCAAATGTTAGGTGTCAGATATTCTTATACGTAAGTAAATTCTCAAGAGCCTGAGCTAAAGTGGGTTTCAAATATTTACTGGGGCACACTACTCATGAACAACGAGGTAGAGAACTGCCATGGTCCTCTGCTTTCTGTGCTCTGGGAGCTGCAATCAGATTTCCAGCCACCAACCAAGAGAGTGAGCACACTTCCTGTCTGCACTTATAGTACCTCAGTCCACACACTAATGGTCCAGTTCTTCAACAGCTATTGACTGAATGAATTTTTGCAACAGATCCGTGGAAGGTAATGATGAAGATAAAAATGGAGCAGAAGTTGAAGCCTAAGTTTGAAGCATTTAAATTCCATAGTTAAGAAGTTATGAAAAATTGGTGGGAAATGAGAAATCATTCAAGATTTTTGAGTAGAAGCAGAACATGAGAGATTGGGATAGTTGAGTTTGGGGCATGGAAGAGATATCTTAGTAGAGGTAGCCACTGTAGGGTTAGGGAAAAAAAAACTGGTACCAGGGAATCTCCTAGTAACTAAGAAAGATGATCCCATCTAAGACTCCTGGCAATAGAGAAGAGACTGCCTGAACTAGATTTCCCCTGTAATCAGGTTTGGTGACTACACTGTCATCACAGAACTTTCATTTAGCAATTGATAGAAGAAGATGCAGAGATACACTGGCAAGCACTAGGCTGAGATCCTGGAGTCCAGTTGAAGAGAGGGAGGTGGGATTATATGAGCAAGAGGTGGGGGTCAAGATTGTGACTGGGAAACCCCCAGAGGCTGTTGACCCAAGCTTGTGGAAGCTTAGGGACTCTGAACCAACAGCTAGGGAGCCAGCATGGGACCAACCTGGGGTCTTTGCATCTGCATGAGAGTTGTGTAACTCTGTGCTTTGTGGCCCCCATAGCAGTGGGACCAGAACCTATCCCTGACTCATGAACTGGCTCTTTTAACCTATTCCTTATGTTGAGATGCCTTGCCCAGCCTTGGGAAGAGCTTGGTCCTGTCTCAACATGAGATGTCATGCTTTGTTGACACCCATGGAAGGTTTTACCCCCTTCTGAATGGAGATGTAAAAGGAGTGGATGGAGGCAGGGGTAGAAGGGAGGTGGGGGGAAAGGATGAGAAGAGAAGATGGAGAGGAAACTGTGGTAGGTGTGTAAAATAAATAATTAAAATAAAAAAAATTGTGTCCTATTTGAATACTAATATAACCAGGCATATAAGCAATAAGGTTAGCAGTAGAAAGCTGCCGTGGAAATAACAAATGCTGTACATCTGGACTGGGTAAAGGAAGAAGGAAGTCCCAGGTGTAAGGGAGAGTTTGGATGTAAATTATATAAGTCTGGTTATGTTATTGACACTACACTACCTTCTTTTGCTAGCATTTTCATAATTTTCTACTGTTATTTTAATAGTCTATTGACCATGTGTATGATAAAAGAAAAACTGTAAAGGTTTGCATGCCTGTGGCAATATTTTATTTTTATTTTTTGGGGGGTGTGATACATTGGACTCCATGTTATACAAAGGAGTTTGCATATATCTTGTTAAAACTTAAGCAACATACGTTGTTAATTTTTTTTTTGTGTGTGTGTACCCACCAACCTGTTATTAAGATGAAGTATATGATTTATATCAGGAGAAATGACCTGGATACACAGCATCAAGATTTATTTGTGTATAAACCATTCTGGCCTCAGTGGGCACCTGTATGAATGTGGTACATATACATACACTCATACACACACATACACAATAAATAAGCAAACAATAAATATCTTAAGTGTCTACAAATTTCACAATGTATCAGGGAAACTAGGTTTCAGGATGCTTCAACTTGATATAACAGACACCCATAGTACCACTCAAACAACTGAAGTCAACACTTCACTTTTGAAATTTCCTAGAGAAGGTAGCTTTTTATTTGTCATAAAAGACTGAAGCTGGCACCAATTCCTAATAGTTCTACTTAAGACTTTCTGAAGAGATCTATGTGTAAAATTTTAATTAATATTGAATGAGAGGAACAAGTAATGGTTAATATTTTTGAGTGGGCTGGACTTTTGAAAATAACCAATGAGAACAGTTTTCTTTGACAGCTACAGCATCCTAAAGATATGATTGGGAAAGTTTCAAATTGATGTTTCAGAGGTTGTGACCAATAAGAACTGTAAATAAAAGGATTCTATGAAGTCTGCGGTAGGTGATGAGTACCTACATGGTGCTGAGAGGCATGGGGTGGTCATGAGTACTGTCCCTTCAGAAGGTAACTGAATAATTGTTCCATTGCTTGTGGCGACATCATAGAGCTGACTGTAGGAGAGTGAAAGCAAAGGCGTAAGTCACAAACAATCCCACACCAGGTTGGAATTATGATTAATAGAATGGTTATTTCTTTAAAGGGGAAAAAAACTTACAGATCACCGTCCCAGACAACAGCCATCTGCACAATCACGAAGGGAGTCTAGTTGCTGGAAGCAGAGCAGGAAGTAAGAGAGAGTGAGGAGGGAAGTGGCCACTTTTTAAAGAGAGAGACCACACCCCAATGGGCTTGTGTCTCAGCGGCTATTGGCTGGAGGAGCAAAAGGACCTCCCATAACAGGAGAGGACATGAGAAAGATCAGATCCTTGGTGTTCCCTCTGAAACCGAATGAGTTGGATTTGACATACTGTATGTGATTTGGCTTTAGCTTATAGGTTGTTTTCAGGTTAATCTAAAATGACAACATGAGTGCAGTTATGGAATTACAAATTTTCTACTGCGATGATAAGGGCTTGACTGGTGTGTTGGTGGCAGAAATGGATAATAATAAATATGGAAAGTAACTGTGAAGATGTGTGCTGAGGAAAAGAAACTTAAGCTTGAAGTTTTAGTAAAAAAATAAAAACATCATTTAATATACTTATTGATATCAGAAAAGATTGAGTTCAGAGCCGAAGCTGGGAATCATGGCACCAGAATGGAATGCTATGTGTTTAGAGTTGTGCTCTGTGACTGTCAGAGCTTACAGATAACAAATAATCTTTGAACCCCCATTTCCCACTGAACTCTCTGGAAACAGATGTGTTTGTAAATGTCAGTTCCCTCTGTAGTGGGCAACAACAATTTTCTCTTTGTGTTTTGTTTTTCTCCAAAGTTGACCCCAGGACCTCTCACCACATCATATTCTAACCTCTTGACCTGACCTTTTTGAGGCTACTCTCTAGAGAGGCCTTTGCAGAACCAGCTTGGTTAGAGAGGCATTTATCAGTAGAGGAAAGCCAAGTGCAAAACACTATTGATTTCATGTGTGCTAATCTGGCTTTGGAGGCTCTCTGCTCACTTCAAAGCACAACTTAATATTAACTTCTCTGTCCTTTGCTTTAAAGGTAACCAAGTGACAGTGTTGTCTTCCAGTGAAGACAGATTGTAGCTATAATGCAAGGTGCAAGCTTTACAACTTCAATTTCCAGAATAAAAGTTCCATTCAAGTGAAAAATCTTTCTATGATAGTATGCCCAAGACTGGTCCATGATATTTTCTTTTTGTATTTTTGATAAGAGATTTTTATTTTATGTTATATTTTATATTAGCTAACCTATGCATGCTAGTATTTTGATATAACACTTATATTATTTAATAAATTTTATAAAACACATTTGTAAGAAACCGTCTTGGTCATTTGACTCTCACAGTCATCCCAATCCCCTCTTATGAGATGTTCCTTGAGTGGTAACTGTAGTGGTTGTGTTGTAGACACTTTAAGTCAGATATTATATTGTCACCTGATGTGTACACTTTTGCTTGTTGTGGATTTCTGTTTTTACACAGTGTTGCTCTATGTAGCTTTGGCTGTCCTGGAACTTGCTCTGTAGAACAAGCTGGCCTCGAACTCAGACATCAGCTTGTTTCTGCCTCCTGAGTGCTGGGATTAAAGGCATACACCACCACCACTGGACATATTTTTGACTTTTTATAAAAGATATAAATATACTTCTAAAAGAATCTTCTTTGATGAGGCCTAAGAGCTACATTTATCTGTAGATTTAAAGGTAAGTATTCACTATGCAGTTAGAGTTTATATTGGTTTAGAAAACCAATTAGTTCTAGTAGGTTATACTGTAGGTAATTTGTCCTCACCACTTACACTACCAGAAATAAATCCTTTCTATGGAATAGGCCTTAAAATTCAGTTAGGCAATTGCTGGTAACCTCCCGGATATAAATGCCACTATCGTACTTGTCAGAAATTTTTGCTATACTGATCATTGTTGTGGTTCTTTGGTGTTATGGCTGGATGGGACTATTTAATTGCTTTTCCCTGTAGGTAGCTAGAATTTCTCTTTCCAAAGCTATAAGAGCTAGACCTCAGTGGGCAGGCTTCTGGGTCAGATCCAGATCAGTTTATCCAAATTTTGAGCCTGAAGTGTGTGGTATTTTCAGCAACATAGAATTATCTCCAGTTTTAAGCAACCAAGGACAAGAGCAATATTGTTTTAGAAGTCTGTTGGATTCCTCTAAAGAACAAATTGAACAGAGCTTTCTTATACCTGGCACTGGAGTTTTGTTAGATAGACTGAGTTTTGGCCGGAAAACATTTTCTCCCCAGTTGTCATAGCTTCAGCTAAACTATGGCACACACTCTCATATAAAATGTTATTTAAATAGTCATAAAATAATACTTTTACAAACTACATTTTCAAACACCCAAGAGTCTGTATGATCACTCTCAGGTCAACAATGTCATTTAAACAGTATTTATAACTCCACGATAAGCAAAGTGATATGAAATTAGCCAGTACCACTCTAGCTTTCATGGTCTATATATGGGGCTAGCCCTCTTTTGGACATAAAAGCAAGTCACTCAAATTCACCCTGATATTGAAAAATTCTTCCTCATAGTTACCTTTTATCACGCTGTAGTAGACAATGGAGTATCTTTAGTACCCCCACAAAGTCGGTTCTCGAACCAGTTTATGTTGTTCCATGGGTAAGAAGTAGTTGGACGAAGAGAATACAAGAAAGAAGCTTGTCAGCAGGAGATAGTCAGTGGATTTTGTCTTCTTAGTAGAAGTTTTGGGGAAAAAGAGAACATTGGCAGAGATAATTGTTCCTTGACCCTGGACATTCCATAGACTGGGAAGCTAGCCAGGACAGCATCAGCATGCTGGCTGAATGGCCTTCTGCATTGTTCTCTTATCTATAAACAAAATTATACTTTTTAGCTAGACAAGGCTGTAGACTTTCTTTGTAATACTTTATTTCTGTAGACTTTCTTTGTAATACTTTATTTCAGTATTATCAGATACTCCTAAAACATATCTAATATTTTTTTATTTCACTGCTTCCTATTTCAGAAACATAACACCACTGTCTAATCAATTATTCCTCAAACCCTTGACTTCTCTCACTTCATCTCTGCTCATAGGCCTCATGTGTTCTACCTTGAACCAAACTTTTTATTTACTTTTTTACTTTTTTTAACAAGGCACTGGTCTGTATCTGATCCTCTTTTTATTTTACTTCAGTCCTTGTCTCCTTATACCCACCTTTATCTCCCTTTACTCTCTTTGGCTAAATAAAAACCTTATAAATGGAAATTGGTTTATGTCATTGTGCTTGGGATAAAACCCACACTCCATATTCTCATTTAGTGGTTATGAGGCCCTCATCAATCAGTCCCTGCCTGTTTCTCTGACTTCATCTATTATGTTTACCAGACTTGATAAGTTCCAGCTTGTCTGAATATATGTTTCAAGTTGTGAAACATAGAGGACTACCTCATACCAGAGCATTTTTCTGGATGTTCCTTCTCCTCAGAGTATTATTTTTCATATGCCTGAAAACTTCTATTTGCATGATTGGCTGCTTTTCATCCTTGAGGCCTCTACTCAGATACAGTCCTCATATGTATTGACTCAGTTGAAAGAAGCACCTGCACATATATCCTCCCTATGAAATCAATCTATTTACATTTTTTTCATAAAGTCAATTGATTTATTCTGAGATATCAAAACATAGACTTTTGTTGTTTAAACAGTAAGCTGTTCTAGACCATGGATGATAAAGGCAACCATTCCCCAGGTGACCTCATAGTTACAAAAGAAGGAGCAGAAGTCCGTTTGCATTTCTTGAACACCTGTCAAGGTGACATGGACCTACTTGAATGAGGTCTTTCAATGTTAAAGGAACCAAGCAATCAGATCCTGAGTTGAGATGTGCAGCTAAGCTTCTTGATCATTTGAGCAAACTCCAACTCTCTGACTACAAGACAAGGTGGAAATAGGCCCACATTTTTGAGTCTCCACAATTCCTTCCTTTCCTATTAGTTTTAATAAAGCCTGTAATTTTGCAGCAGGATAAATGATGATATCTGCCTTAGCTGAACACGATCCTATATCACATACTTAGCTGTCTTTGGCACATGCATTTTAATTATACATGTCTATGTCTTAGCAGCCTGGGAGGAAAAAGGATCAAACCCATCACTGATTGCTGACATCTGTAAACAAAGGTTAAAGGAAAAGTTCCTCTGGGGTTTCCGTCTCTGAGGGAAATTTGTGTTAAGAAAGTTTATGTGATATTAGATAATGTTTTATGAATAAACATGCTCCTACAGTCTTTTCAGTAAAGGAGAGAAGGATCACCAGGGTTGGGAATGTCTTTTTTAGTTGCTTTGGAGTGTTTTTTAATAATTTTTTGTCATATGAAAAATCTAACTTGTTAAAACATGCATGTACAAAGACAGACAGATTCCCTCAAATTGTGCATTCCCTCAAGGATAGTTTTAAAAAGCTGCCTTTATAACAGAAAAGCTAAGTTGTTTTATGACTGTACAGTTTACAAAAAGGGAAGCAAATTTCAAGTTTTCTAAACACAACTGCCCATAAACCACATGAAACCTCTAGAAATCCTGATATCTGTCATTCAAGTTTTTGCTGCAATGTGAATGCGATTATTCAGGGTGTTGGCTTGTTTGCTTTTATTCATATATTTACCTCATTTGTTTGGAGTTAGGTATGTCTTTCAATAATTGTGTTTTCTTTGACCTTATTCCTTTATTGGTAGGTATTATATTAACTCTAGGGTCATTTCATTTTCGGTATAATAAAAACAATTTCATCAAAACTTGTGGAGTCCGGGGTTAGAATTTACAGATTCAAATTTCTAATAGCTTAATTGTGTTCCTTTTTTTCACTTTTATCCCTTTGCAAATGACCTTGTAAATGCAATTATGATTCACAGAACCTTTACTACTTACAAATACCATTCTTAGTCCAAAGAGACTGACAAATGGTGTTACTTATTTTTAGAACGGGTTTATAATTAGTTCTCTAGTCAACAGGTTTGAAGCCATTTCTTGCCTTTACACTGTTAATTTCATGGATTAACATAGTTACTCTCCTGTCTGTCTTCACTGGAGAAATAAATGTCTATTATGAAAGTTATATGCGCAAATCTGAAAACTGGTATGTACGTATAAAGATTCAAAGAGTCAAGGAGACAACAGAAAAACTTTACCAAAACAAACACTTCTGATTTATTTACCATAAAAACCTTAACATTACCTTTTAGCTCCAATCTTGTGGTATATTCCTAATCTAAATGCATTATAGATATAAAAATGGAATTGTTTTTTATATTGTGTTTGTGTTCTGGCAGTAATGAAAATGGAGATTCTAGTCTTGCTGTTGCTCTCTATGGGGAATCTCTTTTGGTTAAAGTTAATGGGAAGGTAGATCTTTTTCAGAACATCTAGAGCAAGGGAAATCATAGATGGAGGCTGATATCAGTATAAAAAAGAAATGAATAAATAGGCCATTAGGAGAAGACTTTGGTATCAGCTGACAAAGGTCTGATCTCCAAAATATATAAAGAACTCAAGAAACTAGAC
>NW_004949177.1:383376-384662 GCF_000317375.1 Microtus ochrogaster
GAGAGGGAGGGGGAGAGGAGTGGGGGGAGGGTGGGATGAGTGGGAGGCTGGGAGGAGGCGGAAATTTTTTCTTCAATAAAAAAAAAATCTTTAAAAATAATAAAGCAATTCCTATTTCATAATTAATTTTAAAAAAAGAAGAAGAAAAAATTGCGATGCAGTTGTAGAGACAAAGAAGAAAAAACTGGAAGAGGCAAATCAGAAGTCATAGATGAGAACTACATAAGTGGGCTGGGAAGACCTGTTCGTTTTGATGATAGAACTAGGGTTTTCTCCGGCTTTTTATTTGCCTTCCAACAAAGAAAGAACCAATCACATTTCCAAAGTCATCACTGGCTCTGATCAGCTATATATGTTTATATGCATCATTAGTACACACATAAACCATTTTGCTCTGTTGGCTAAGAGGACTGAGAAGCCATGGCTCCCTGCTAGCAACAAACTTTTCTAGTGTTCAAAAACAGTTTCCACTAGCTTATTTCTGGGTATGTTGGATAAATGATTGATACTAGGAGTTAGGTAGGAGATTCACATGATTACCTTGGGACATTTTTTAGTGCCAGAAAGTAACCTAGTATTCATAAAATACAAAAATGAATATATTCAAAAGAGCACAGAAAACAAATAAAATAGCCTAAAATGCCGAAAGTTAGGACAATTTGTTAAGTACACGCAGGAAACAAAAGGCAAGCTAAATGCTTATAAATCCATGTTCTTTTTTGTAAAATGTTAAATAATAAATTGAGAAGAAAGACAAATTCCATGAATGGTAATTTTCTAGAAGTTAAACTGTCAAGGAGGTGAAGGAGAACATGTCACTATTTCACTCTAGACTGGAAATAGTAACCTCTTTCTAAGCAGTCTAACTTGTGAAAAAGAAATAATTGTCTAGATGTGCAGTGAAAAAAAAACCTGAAACGTGTTATATCAGCCAAGTGATCAAGTTCAACACAAGCAGTAATTATCCATGTTCATACCCTGTGTTGTTTGTCCCAAAACCCATAACCTGAGTCTACTCATGGAAAAATATAAGACAAATCAAATTGTGTTGTAGTCTACAAAATACTTTTTAAGCTCTCTTCAGATCTATCAAGGTGATTAAAAAATAACAACTGCAGAAATTGTCAGAGCCAAAAACAAAACCAAAACACCTCAGAAGACAGAGACAGAGACCCAAATTGGAGCACTGGACAGAAATCTCAAAGTCCAAATCAGGAGCAGAAGGAGGGGGAGCACGAGCAAGGAACTCAGGACCGCGAGGGGTACACCCACATTCTGAGACAATG
>NW_004949177.1:385908-411798 GCF_000317375.1 Microtus ochrogaster
ACTACTGAGAACTCAAGAACAATGACAATGGGTTTCTGATCCTACTGCAAGTACTGTCTTTGTAAGAGCCTAGGCAGTTTGGATGCTCACCTTACTAGACCTGGATGGAGGTGGGGGTTCCATGGACTTCCCACAGGGCAGGGAACCCTAATTGCTCTTCGGGCTGAGGAGGGAGGGGTACTTAATTGGGGGAGGGGGAGGGAAATGGGAGGCGGTGGCGGGGAAGAGACAGAAATCTTTAATAAATAAATAAATAAATAAAGAACCCTGTTGGTATGTCCTTATTGGTATTATTAGAAAGGAAATGTCATTGACAATCTATTCTTGGTATCCAGGTTCTCGAAATACATGAAAGATATGCTTCAAATTTTTGTGGGAATAGTTACTTTTGAAGATGTCTTCTTATTATAGTCCTTGGTTCATTAATTTTGTGGTGCTTACTTCATTAACTAATTTAGTTTTCACTTCATTATTTTTTCTTAGATTCTCTTTAGCTTTTTAAAATTACTTATTTGAATTTTTTTCACTTTACATACCAACCACAGTTTCTCCTCTTTCTCTTCATCCTGCTCCCAGACACCTTACCCACACCCAAACACCAATTCGTTCCTGTATCCAGGTTGAGCAAGTTATCCTTCCATAGGGAATGGGCTCCAAAAAGCCAGGTCACAGACTGAGGATAAATCCTAGTCCCACTCCCAGTGGTCCCACAGACTTTCTTCAACTATCTGCTGTACATATCTACCATCTCTCCTTCCCACTTGATTTTTTTTGCAGTCTCATATGCATTCCACATTTGATTTTTTGACTTGTTGTTTAGCTTTGGGAAATATTTGATTCCAGTGTGTATCCCCAGTATGCCAAACTTTCTATCCCTCATTTCCCTTCCATTCTGTCTTCACTTTCTCATACTCAGGCAGAACCTAAAACAGACAAAGAACATTTGGACTTTAAGATCAAGATTAATCACTAGACTTTCTTGTAACTTTGTATCTAGATTCTTAATTAATTCTTCTAAGAAAAGAACTATGTCATATTGCCCTTCTAAATCCACACTGTGCCTATCACATATTCTATGTGTAGACACTAAGCACAAGACACTAAATACTAGCAGGAAGAACTATGTCATATTGCCCTTCTAAATCCACACTGTGCCTATCACATATTCTATGTGTAGACACTAAGCACAAGACACTAAATACTAGCAGGAGAAAGCCCCATCACAATATCCAAACATAATTATCAATATGAGAAAAGAGCTATATCAAAAGGCTCACAGTCTGCACTGCTATTTTCACTGAGTATGGTTAATAGAAGACACAAAATTGGGAGTTGTACAAGTTTAAAACTTTATATATATATATATATATATATATATATATATATATATATATATATATATATATATATATATATATGTGAAATCTCCCTTCAAGACAAATGACTGCTCTGTAAAAGATATGCTGGTGTTCTTAACTCTCAGGAGCTTTAAGTTGCCTAGCAGCAAAAGCAATCTCCCATCTTCTCATTATTACATAAGAGATGCTGTTCATAAATAACAGAGATGATTCAAAGGAGGTCTCAAAACCTTTTGTGTTAGGCCTTCAATATACATATATACATAGTATATATAATATAATTCACACACCCATATATATGCATACATACACAGACACAGACACAGACACAAATATATATATATATATGCCTGACTTGTTATCATCAGATTTACCTACAAAGACAAGGCTACTGTTGCCTCAAGGTCTGTTCTCATCATCAACTACTTAATCTTCCTTTACTCCATTGTTGGCAAGGATGCAAGTTGTATGTATGTATGTGATGTGTGCATGTGTATGTATCTCAGTTCTGTCTAAAATATTTGAAAACACATTTTTCTATGTAAACCACAGCTGAAGTACAAAATTCAATTGTTTGAATGCTCAAAAAATAAAGTTGTTTATTACCAACTTTAAGTGAAACATCATTGATATATTTTAGGAAATTATTGGATATTCCCAGCTACCAGACTAGAGAGATGATTTGTCTGACCCAGAATGTCTGTCTCATTTGTGCAATAACCCAAAATAACATGTATTTCTTGACAGAGCTGGTGTCTTACTTCTCAAAAATATGGGGTTACTCAGTAAACTTTCACAGAACAAAGGAAACTATAATAGAATTAAACTCAGTGCTTGTTTTATTATATTAAATTTGAATATTTAAAAAGATTCAAGACAACTTGCATCCTTGCCAAAGATTTAGTAAAGGAAGATTAAGTAGTCTGTGCTGAGAACAGCCCCTGAGCCAAAAGTAGCCTTGTCATTGTAGGTAAATCTGATGATCACAAGTCAGGCATATATAATAAAGACAAGTGCATCCCAATTTTCTTGGGTTTAAGTTGGCATTTCACAAAGCAGGAAGACCTAATTAAATAATGATTGGCATTTGAACTAAGAATATATTCATAAATTCAGTAAATTAATTAAATAGAGAAAATTTGATTATTATTTCCTGCCATGTCTAATACATGACATATGGTGCATTAGTTTTAAAATTCTCACCTTCAACATGTTACTATGTAATAAAAATATTTTCTTTTTCTTTTTTGTTTTTTTAAATATATTTCTTTCTTCACTTTCTTTCCTGCATACCGCTTTATATTCCCCTCATCCCTCTTATATTTAGAGGGCTATGAGGTGTGTGTGTGTGTTCTGCTGAATAAGTTTGTGTTGCCTATAAGTGTGATTTCAATTTTAACATGCCATACATTTTCTTTCTCTAAATAAGCATCAGCATTCAAACTAGTATCTTCTGTAAAAATATATTCAAATAAGTGATAACCCAATTGGCCAAACAACTTTTGTGCTCTTTGTTTTATTTATTCATTTCATAAATGTTTAAAAAGTACTTGTTTAATGCCAATCAAAACGTTAGGCCCTGGAGTCAGAGGGAAAAACACAGCCTGACTTCAGACTATCTAGAGTTTTCATTCTCACAACATTCTCTTTACACTATTGTTGTCTTGTAAGAAAACCATTTATTTAGTTCTCTATTTTCTTGCTAAATTCTGTTAATTAGCTTAGTTATATATCCAATTTGCTACTTATGTATCTGAAAGAAAAAAAGAAAATTAAAACACTACAACCACAGTAGCCTTGCTCCTGGCTGCTATCCTTTTTGGTAATAACCCCCAACCCTCCCACCCACTATGATCACCTTCTGCCTTAAAATATCTTTGAATGAAAATTTCATCATTTTCAAAGCAACCCCCCTTTACTCATATTGTGTCCTGTTTACTTATTTTCAAATATAAGAATCTAAAATATCACTAAGAGGAAAATATCTGGCATTTTGTAGTTCTTTCCATACACATTTATCTTGTTTTCTTGACAAAACCAACTTTACTAAATAGAAAACCCCAGTTTATTAGTATTCTTTCTCTGACTCGTGTAGTCATTGATTCTATGCTTTTTGTTGATTGACTTAGTTTGTTTAATGTTGCTATAATAGAATATCAAGACTATAATTAATAATGAAAAGAGGTTTGTTTCGGCTAAGTGCTCTGGAAGTCCAAGACTGTGTTGCTATCATTTCATTGGCATTTTCTGATTCTTGTGCTACTCTGTGCATTATGGAGATATTGAAAGGAAAGTGGCTTTGTGCAGAAGAGTGGGAAAGGTGATCAAATTCATGATATGATAAGTATATTCCCATAAGGAAAACCTTAATCCATTCATTAGAGTCAATCTCGAATGAACCCAAATGCCCCACCACCTTTAAATATTGTTACATTGGGGAACAAGCCTCAACAAAATTTTGGTAGGAAAAAATCATATTAGTAATTTATTGGAAAAGAACAAGTTATAAATCACTTCAGTTGAGTTTTTATTCCCTCTTGGATATGTAATACATTTATATTTTTGTTTCATGTTTGGGTGTGTGTATGTCCTTGTGGGGATGATCTCACAAGTCTTGATATACATGTGAAGGTGAGAAGACAACATGAGGAAAATTCTTCCTTTGGCAACCTGGGACCCTGAATCCAACTTAGGTCATTAGATTTTGATGGAGGAAGAAATAGAAGAAATTGACTTTAAATGGAACTATATGAAAATAATAGAGGACCTTAAACAGGAGGTGAAAAACTGCCATAAAGAAATAGAGATGACAAACAAAAAGGTAGAGGAAATAAATAAATCTCTCAAAGATACCCCCAAAAAACAAGCGAAACAAGAAAAAGCAATCACAGTGCTGAGGAGTTCCATCTGGACGGGTGAGTGTGTGCTATCAAAGGCCGGACTGTCCTGGAAAGAGAGCACAACCCCCCCTCCCCCAGCTCCTGCTGCAGGGGCATCTTCTTACACATGACCCATCCCCCCCCCCAAGCTTGCCCTGTTGTCTGCAAGGTCCTTGGCTCAGGAACAGTTTCCTGCTCCTGCACTAAGGCGACCCACCCAGAGGGGTGAGTGCCTGCCTGACCGGCAGGCCTGAAGGTCCCCGCAAGGGAGCAAGGGCACCTTCAGCTTGTGCTGCAGTGACCCCTCTGTTCTACTCGACCCCGCCCTGCCCCCCACATTAGCCCTTTTGTCTGGGGTGTCCTTGGGCTACCAGGCATCCCTGTTTCAGTGCTGAGGAGCTCCATCTGGACGGAGGGGGATACCAGACATCCCTGTTTCAGTGGAGGAGTTCCGTCCAGACAGGAACAGTTCCTACTTCTACACTGAGGAGATCCACCCAGAGAGCCAGACATGACAAAGACTGGACCAAGACAGCAGGCCTCTACTGGCTCCATTTGAAGGAAGAGATGGGCAGGTGCCAATGCAAGAATTCCTCCAACAACCTAAAAGGCAACATGACATCACCAGAATCCAGGGTTCTCGAAACAAGAAGTTTTGAATACCTTACTCCAGAAGAAACAGAAGAAATCGACTTTAAACTGAATTATATGAAAATAATAGAGGACATTAAACAGGAGGTGAAAAACTGCCATAAAGAAATAGAGATGACAAACAAAAAGGTAGAAAAAATGAATAATTATCTCAAAGATACCCCCCCAAAAAAACAAGAGAAACAAGAAAAAAAAATCAAACAGGTAAGGAAAACAGTTCAAGACTTGAAGAATGAAATGGAGGTAATAAAGGAGGTAATGAAAGAAACACAAACCGAGAGAAGGATGGAGATGGAAAATCTGGATAAACAAACAGGAACTACAGAGACAAGTACTAACAACAGATTACAAGAGATAGAAGAAAGAATCTCAGACACTGAAGATACCATAGAGAAAATAAACACACTGATCAAAGAAAACAGCAAATCCAACAAATTCTCATCACTAAACATTCAGGAAATCTGGGACACAATAAAAAGACCAAACCTAAGAATAATAGGCGTTGAAGAAGGAGAAGAAGTTCAGCTCAATGGACCAGAAAATATATTTAATAAAATTATAGAAGAAAACTTTCCCAAACTAAAGAAAGATATTCCTATGAAGGTTCAAGAAGCATACACAGAACACCAAGAAAACTGGATCAAAAAAAAATCCCCTCGCCATATAATAATCAAAACACAAAACATACAGAATAAAGAAAAAAATATTAAGAGCTGCAAAGGAAAAAGGTCAAGTTACTTATAAAGGTAAACCTGTCAGACTTACACCTGACTTCTCTATGGAAACCATGAAAGCCAGAAGGTCCTGGATAGATATACTGCAGAACTAAGACACCATGGATGCAAGCCCAGACTACTATACCCAGCCAAGCTTTCATTCACTATAAATGGAAAAACAAAATTTTCCAGGAAAAAAACAAATTTAAATAGTATGTAGCCACAAATCCAGCCTTACAGAAAGTAATAGAAGGAAAATCACAAATTAAGGAGTCCAACAATGCCCACATTAACTCAGACATCTAGTGACCATTCACCAGCACAACTCGAAGAAGGGAAACACACAAACTCTACAAAAACTAAATGACCGGAATTAACAACCACTGGTCATGAATCTCACTTAGTATCAATAGACTCAACTCACCTATAAAAAGGCACAGGCTAAGAGACTGAATATGAAAACAGGATCCAACATTCTGCTGTTTACAAGAAACACACGTCAACCACAAAAACACACATCTACTCAGAGTATAGGGCTGGGATAAGGTTTATCAAGCAAATGGACCTAAGAAACAAGCAGGTGTGGCCATACTAATTTCTAACAAAACTGACTTCAAACTAAAATCACTCAGAAGAGATCGAGATGGACACGTTATACTCATAATAGGAATAATTCATCAGGATGAAGTCTCAATCCTGAATATCTATGCCCCTAATATAAAAGCACCCACTTATGTAAAAGAAACATTACTAGAACTCAAGGCAGACATCAAACCACACATACTTATAGTAGGAGACTTCAACACACCTCTCTCACCAATGGACAGGTAAATCAGACAGAAACCCAAAAGAGAAATAAGAAATAATGGAGGTAATGAATCAAATGGACTTAACAGTCATCTGTAGAACATTCCACCCAAATAGGAGAGAATATACCTTCTTCTCAACAGCTCATGAAACCGTCTCAAAAATTGATCACATACTTGGTAACAAAGCAAACTTCCACAGTAACAAAAAAATATTAGTAACTACCTGTGTCTTATCAGATCACCATTGATTAAAGTTGGAATTCAACAACAATGCTACCCCCAAACAAACTCATGGAAACTGAACAGTCAACTACTGAACCACCCCTGGGTCAAGGAAGAAATAAAGAAAAAAGTTAAAGTCTTTCTTGAATTCAACGAAAATAAAGACTCAACATACTCAAACCTATGGGACACTATGAAAGCAGTGCTAAGAGGAAAGTTCAT
Organism: Microtus ochrogaster; assembly: GCF_000317375.1. Lineage (NCBI taxonomy): Eukaryota > Metazoa > Chordata > Mammalia > Rodentia > Cricetidae > Microtus > Microtus ochrogaster. The sequence continues at coordinate 392,766 of NW_004949177.1, forward strand.
AGCACTAAGTGCCAACTTAAAGAAAACAGAGAAAGCACACATTGGAGATTTAACAGCCCACCTGAAAGCTCTAGAAAAAAAAGTAGCAGACTAACCCAGGAGGAGTAGAAGAGTGGAAATAATCAAACTGAGGGCTGAAATCAACAAAATAGAAACACAGAAAACAATCCAAAAAATCAATGAAACACAAAATTGGTTCTTGGAGAAAATCAACAAGATTGATAAACCCCTATTCAAACTAATCAAACGGCAGAGAGAAAATATGCAAATTAATAAGATCAGAAATGAAAAGGGGTACATAACCACAGACACAGAGGAAATTCAGAGAATCATTAGATCTTACTACAAAAGACTGTATGCCACAAAATGGGAAAATGTAAAAGAAATGGATATTTTTTAAGATAAGTTCTATATACCAAAGTTAAACCAGGACCAGCTAAACAATCTAAATAGACCTTTTATTCGTGAAGAATTAGAAGCTGTTATCAAAAACCTCCTTTCCGAAAAAAGCCCAGGTCCAGATGGTTTCAATGGAGAATTCTACCAGAACTTCCAAGAAGAGCTAATACCTATACTCCTTAATGTATTTCACAATATAGAAACAGAAGAGTCATTGCCAAAATCCTTTTATGAAGCTACAGTTACCCTGATATCAAAACCACACAAAGGCTCAACCAAGAAAGAGAATTACAGGCCAATCTCACTCATGAACATCGACGCAAAAATCCTCAATAAATTACTGGCAAACCAAATCCAAGAACACATTCGAAAAATTATCCATTATGATCAAGTAGGCTTCATCTCAGAGATGCAGGGCTGGCTCAACATAAAAAAAATCTATCAATGTAATCCATCATATAAATAAACTGAAAGAAAAAACCATATGATCATTTCATTAGATGCTGAAAAAGCATTTGACAAAATTCAAAACCCCTTTATGATAAAGGTCGTGGAGAGATTATTGATACAAGGGTCATACCTAAATATAATAAAAGCTATTTACAGCAAGCTGACATCTGGCATCAAATTAAATGGAGAGAAACTCAAATCCATCCCACTAAAATCAGGAACACGACAAGGCTGTCCACTCTCTCCATACCACTTCAATATAGTGTTTGAAGTTCTAGCAATAGCAATAAGACAACATAAGGGGATCAAAGGGATTCGAATTGGAAAAGAAGAAGTTAAACTTTCATTATTTGCAATTGATATGATAGTGTACATAAGCGACACCAAAAACTCCACCAAAGAACTCCTACAGCTGATAAACACCTTTAGTGACATGGGAGGATACAAGATCAATTCCAAAAAAAATCAGTTGCCCTCCTATACACAAAGAATAAGGAAGCAGAAAGGGAAATCACAGAAGCATCACATTTCACGAAAGCTACAAATAGCATAAAATATCTTGGGGTAACTCTGACGAAGGAAATGAAAGATCTATTTGACAAGAACTTTAAGTCTTTGAAGAAAGAAATTAAAGAGCATACCAGAAAATGGAAGGATCTCCCTTGCTCTTGGATTGGGAGGATAAACATACTGAAAATGGCATTTCGACCAAAGTCAATTTATAGATTTAATATAATCCCCATCAAGGTCCCATCAAAATTCTTCACAGACCTTGAGGGGACAATAATCAACTTTATATGGCAAAACAAAAAACCTAGGATGGCCAAAACAATCTTATACAATAAAGGAACTTCTGGAGGCATTACCATTCCTGCCTTCAAACTCTATTACAGAGCTACAGTATTGAAAACAGCTTGGTATTGGCATAAAAACAGAAAAGTCAACCAATGGAATAGAATAGAATACCCGGATTTTAACCCTCAATCCTATGAACACCTGATTTTTGATAAAAGAGCTAAACATTTACAATGGAAGAAAGAAACCATCTTCAACAAATGGTGCTGGCATAACTGGATGTCAACCTGTAGAAGAATAAAAGTAGATCCATATCTATCCCCATGCACAAAACTCAAGTCCAAATAAGTCAAAGACCTCAATATCAATCTGAACACACTAAACCTGATAGAAGAGAAAGTGGGAAGTACTCTACAACACATGGGCACAGGAGATAACCTCCTACATATAACCCCAGCAGCACAGACATTAAGGTAAAAATTGAATAAATGGGACCTCCTGAAACTGAGAAGCTTCTGTAAAGCAAAGGACACTGTCACTAAGACAAAAAGGCAACCTGCTGACTGGGAGATCTTCACCAACCCCTCAAGAGACAAAGGTCTGATCTCCAAAATATATAAAGCACTCAAGAAACTAGACTTTAAAATGCTAATTAACCCAATTAAAAAATGGGGTACTGATCTGAACAGAGAATTCTCAACAGAAGATGTTCAAATGGCCAAAAGACACTTAAGGTCATGCTCAACCTCCTTAGTGATCAGAGAAGTGCAAATCAGGACAACTTTGAGATACAGGTAATCTTACACCTGTCAGAATGGCTAGAAACAAAACCACCAATGAAAGCCTTTGCTGGAGAGGATGTGGAGTAAGAGGAACACTCATCCATTGCTGGTGAGAATGCAAACTTGTGGAACCACTTCGGAAATCAATGTGGTGGTTTCTCAGGAAATTCTGGATCAACCTATCCCAGGACCCAGCAATACCACTCTTGGGAATATACCCAAGAGATGCTCTATCATACTACAAAAGCATTTGTTCAACTATGTTCATAGCAGCATTATTTGTAATAGCCAGAACCTGAAAACAACCTAGATGCCCCTCAACAGAAAAATGGATAAAGAAAGTGTGGAATATTAGAGTACTACTCAGTGGTAAAAAACAATGACATCTTGAATTTTGCATGCAAATGGATAGAAATAGAAAACACTATACTGAGTGAGGTAACCCAGATGCAAAAAGATGAATTTGGTATGTACTCACTCATAAGTGGAGTCTAGCCATAAATAAAGGACATTGAGCATATAATATGAGATTTTAAAGAAGCTACAAAAGAAGGTGATCCCAAGCCTGGCGATGGTGGTGCACGCCTTTAATCCCAGCACTCGGGAGGCAGAGGCAGGCAGATCTCTGTGAGTTCGAGACCAGCCTGGTCTACAGAGCTAGTTCCAGGACTGGCTCCAAAGCCACAGAGAAACCCTGTCTCGAAAAAAAAAAAGAAGGTGATCCCAAAGAAAAACATAACGTTATCCTCCTTATATTGAAAGGAGACAAGATGGCCACCGAAAAATTGGAAACTTGGGGGTGGGGTTGGGGTGGGGGTTAGGGGAAATAGGGAGAGAAAAGTGAGAAGGGGAGGATGGGGAGAACTTGGGGGAATGGGATGGTTGGGATGGAGGCAGGGTGGATATGGGAGTAGGGATGTATATATCTTAATTAAGGGAGATATTTTAGGGTCGGCTAGAGACTTGACTCTAGAGGGGTCCCCAGGTGTCCATGGAGATGTCCCCAGCTAGATCCTTGAGCAGCTGAGGAGAGGGAGCCTGAAATGACCCTATCTTATAGCCATAATGATGAATATCTTGCATATAACCATAGCAACTTCATCTGGCAATGGATGAAGCTAGAGACAGAGACCCATATTGGAACACTGGACTGAGCTCCTAAGGTCCAAATGAGAAGCGGAAGGAGGAAGAACATGAGCAAGGAAGTTAGGAACGCGAGGGGTGCACCCACCCACTGAATCAGTGGGGCTGATCTAATGTGAGCTCACCAAGGCCAGCTGGATGATAGAGCATGTATTCAAACCGGACTCCCTGAACTTGGCTGACAAGGAGGGCTAACTGAGAAGCCAAGGACAATGGCACTGGGTTTTGATCCTACTGCATGTAATGACTTTGTGGAAGCCTAATCTGTTTGGATGCTCACCTTCCTAGACCTGGATGGAGGGGGGAGGACCTTGAACTTCCCACAGGCAGGGAACCCTGACTGCTCTTTGGACTGGAGAGGGAGGGGAAGGGAGATGGTAGGAGCGGGAGGAAAATGGGAGGAGGGGAGAAGGTGGAAATTTTTAATTAAATAATAAAAATTAAAAATGCATTTATTTTGTTCATGTGTTTTGAGTTTTTTATCCTTTTCTTGACTCCTTATGCTGTCTATTTGTGAATTTATCACATTTTATCAGTTTTAACAGTATAATAAAACATTATATTATGATTTGATTTTTGTTTTGTTTATCCATTTCTTCCTTCCCTCCTGCCTTCCATTCTTCCTTCCTCTCTCACTCTTTATATATTTATGCTTTCATTAATTAAATCTATTTATTTATTTTACACCTTACCACAGTTTTCTTTGCCTCCAATCCTCCCATTCCTTCATACCAACCTCCCCTTTGTGGCTCCCCCATCCTCTTCCTCCTTCATTTACGTTCAGAATGGGGAAAACCTCCTATGGATATCAACAGAATATGGCATATCAAGTTGCAACAGGACAAACACTTCCTCTTGTTTTAAGGTTGGGAAAGGCAAACCATTATGAGTAGAAGTGTCATAAAAGCTAGCAAAAGAGTCAGAGACAGTTCCTGTTTCCACTGTTAGGAGTCCCACAAGAAGACCAAGCTACCCAACTGTTACATATATGTAGAGGGCCTAGGTCAGACTCCTTGGTTTTCAGTTCAGACTTTGTGGTCACCTATAATCTCAGGTTAGTTTTATTATGTGGATTTTTTTTGTGATGTCCTTGAGGCCTCTGACTCCTATAATTCTTCCTCCCTTTCTTCAACAAGATTCTCTGAGCTCTGCCTAGTGTATGGCTGTGGGTCTCTACATCAGTTTATAACAGTTGCTAGATAAAAGCTCTCTGATAACAAGTGATGTAGTCACCAATCTATGAATCTAGTAGAATATCATTAGGCATCATTATGTTGACATTTTTTTTCTTTTTTCTCCAATAATATTTGTTTCTATCTTAGGTCTCTGAGTTATCCAGGCTCTGGATCGTTGTGTTCCATGTAGCTTCAGGGGTGGGCTCACTCTCCTGGCATGGAGCTCAGGCTGGACTAGTCATTGATTGGCCACACACACAATCTCTGCTCCACACTTACCATAGCACATCCCATAAGAACGACAGATTACAGGCTTTTATACTATTTGTGGATTTAGCACATTTTATCAGTTTTGTTATCAGTACAATAAAGTATTACATTGTGATTTGATTTTTTTTTTATCTATCCATCTACCATTTTACTTATGTTTCTTTTTTGAGACAGGGTTTCTCTGTGTAACTGCCCTGACTGCCCTGAAGCTCATTCTGTAGACCAGGCTGGCCTCAAACTCACAGAGATTCACTTGCCTCTGGCTTCCAAGTGCTGAGATTATATTTGTGTGTCATCACTTTGAGGATAATTATTTAATTCTTTGTGTCACTAGTAAAAACTTTTTATATTTTTCTTTCTTGGTGGGGAGGATTTCAAGACAGGGTTTCTTTATAGTCTTAGCTATTCTGGAACTTGCTCTGTAGACCAGGCTGGCCATGAACTCACAAAGTTAAGTACTGGAATTAAAGGCATGGGCCACCACTATCAGGCATCTTTTTATATTTTAATAATATTTTCAGTCTTACAGTGTTCTTTATGATTGTACAATATGTTGAACATATCCATGCACTACTAGCTCTCCCAAGCTCTTGCTCATTTCTCTCTTCTCCATCTCACTCCTAAACCCATGTTCTCTTATTATTTTTCTTTTTTATTCACCTCATGTCCAATTACTACTGCCCATATGCACATAGATGTACAACCAATGAAAATTATTTTGTATTTCTGATTATAAAAGTAATAAAGACTCGGTAAAATCTCAGACAATGTAATACTAGGCATTATTTTAAAAATAAGTAGAAACAATATTATGTAGGTTGTGATGATTTTACTTCAGGGAAAAAATGGACACAACTTCATTATGTTGCCTAGGAAAAAAGAGTAGTTATGCACATGGCTACTGTTTTATTCATTTTTATGAAAAAATTAATATCATGTTTAAACTCCTAGGATAAGGAAGAAAAAATATCTTATTAACTTGAAATTGTGGGATATTTCTCATAAAATTAAGTATGTCATAATTAGGAGATATTTAATTCAGCTATCTATTTAAAAATCAGATGTTATTATATATGTTTCTGATGAACTGAGATGCCTGTGTGCTTGTGATAGAGAGAACATTTAATGGAGTTGGACAGACTACAGTTCCAGAGATCAAAATACAGATGATGAATTGCAAATTCTTCCACTTTATCTCTATGGGTTATGGTTTCCTCCTTAAACACTGTATTTGAATGATATATAGTGACTGGTAATAGCACCTGGCTCCAACCTTGTGGCTCCCTTTGGAATTTTGCACAGATTATGGTTTTGTTCATATTCTTTTCTTTCAAAAAAGTAGCTTACAAGTTTTGAAAAGATCTATTATTTGACACAGCAATTAGTTAGATGTGAATGTGAATATATGTTAGAATAGATGTGACTATAAACATTAAATGCATTAATGAATAGGACATTTTAAAGAAAAATATAAACCATCTGTCTATTTTAACTTAAAAGTGAACACATAAAATTTTATTTACTATGTAAACCTACGATTTGAAGTAATGATGTAATGACTTAAGTCTGACTAAGTAACATATGCTTACCTCATCTATGTATAGTTTTTATAGTGATAACACTTTACCCAATTTCCTAGTGTTTTTTCAAGAAGCAGTATATTATCATAGTTTCCAAATTATATGGTGGATTTCTTGAACTTATTATTTATGTCTTGTTGGAATTTTGCATTCTTTGAGCAAAATCTAACATTTCTTCTTAACATCACAAACCCTTGGTAGCCCCATTTCATTCTCTGTTTATATGACATCATCTTTTAGGTTTCATATATAAATCAGACCACATGGCATTTTTGTTTGTTTTTTGTGTTTAGCTTATAGTTTTTACAGTTTCCATTTTTAACTATTATGAACATTGCAGTTAAGATGTACCTATGAAACATTGATTTAATTTCCTTTACAGAGTTAGAAAAAGGATTCACAGATAATGTGGTAATCCTATTTTCAAAATTTGAAAGAAATGCCTTACTGTTTTCTAAAATGACTACAATGACTCACATTCTCACCAACCACCTGCAATGGCTTCTTTTGCTTTTGTGGTTTTGGTAGTAGTTACTATCAGTTGTGAGACAGTGTCTTGCTGTTGGTTTTATATGAATTTTACTGTTTATTAGCAATGTTGAGCATATTTTAATTTCAAGTAGTGATTTGCCAAGTTTATTTTGATAAATAAACATTCAGGTCCCTTTGACATTTTTTTCTATTTAAATCAACACGTATCAATTGTGAATAAACCTGGATTTTATTTCAGCACTTTCATGCGTACTCTTATGTTTTTACCTTGTTCACCTCTGTATTCCCCTCTCTTAGCTCTCTCCTTGTGTGTCATTTACTATTCTTCCTCAATAGTACTCTTTCTCCATTAATATATTTACTTTTTCTGTTTTGTTGAATTTCTTATAATTTATATCTACTAATCCTCTGCTGGATTTGTAATTTGAAGATATTTTCGTATATTTTGTAGGATGTCTTCTTTGGTACATTGCTTTAGTTGCTATGCAGATGTTGCTTATATTATTGTTTTGCATAATTTTTGTTACATTTTGTTTGTTTTGTTAGATTTTGGGGGGTGGGGTTTGAAGGCAGGGGTTCTCTGTAGCTTTGGGTCCTGGAACTAGCTCTTGTAGACCAGGCTGGCCTCGAACTCACAGAGATCCACCTGCTTCTGCCTCCCAAGTGCTGGGATTAAAGGCATGTGCCACCAACGCCTGGCATTTTTTGTTAGATTTTTGTTTTTTGCCTTTTTGTAGAATTATATAAGGAATCGTGGCCTAGACAAATATGAGGCTTCCCTTCTATGTTCACTAGTAGTTTATGTTGTTGCTATTATATTTGTGTCTTTAATTTAATTTGAATTGATTTTTTATATTGTCTGAGATAGGTCACTAATTTTCTTCTCCTACATTTAACATGTATCAAAGAGGGAATCACTTCCCTTTTTGTTCTTGACACCTTTATCAAAAAGCAGTTTGCCAGCTGTGTGTAGATTTATTTTTGGGTTACCTGTTTTATTTCATTAGTTTATATGTTATTGTACTTTTTCTTCTCAATGAGTGTGTGTGTGTGTGTGTGTGTGTGTGTGTGTGTGTGTAATTCAAAAGATTTAAATAAAGTTGTCTACAGGAATTCATGTGGGAGTTTGTTTGGAGGAATATGTGTGACTTACCCTGGCTGCACCACAGTAGAAATTATTTTTCTTCCCCCATCAACAATTATCTTTATTTAAATACTCAGTAAAGTGTTGAAAAGTTCAGTCTATGTAGCTCTTCTTCCATTAACCACAGCTGTCATGAATTCAAGATTAAGTACAAAAGCCATGCCACACCTGGAAATTAGTGTTATACAATATGGACATCTCAACATTCTTTCTGCCCCTTCTTCCACAGTGTTTTCTGAGCCTTATAGTGTGTGTGATATAGATGTAACATTTATTTCTGAGAATTTAATAATTATTTTCTGCACTTAAGCCACTAATGGGTTACCACTGACCACTGCAAAAATAAGTTTCTCTCAGTAAAGCTGGCTGCAGCAGTATTCTTTAGCTATATTCATAGTCATTCAGCCAGAACCTGGAAACAACCTAGATGCCCCTCAATGGAAGAATGGATAGAGAAATTGTGGCACATCTAGACATTAGAGTACTACTCAGTGGTAAAAAAAAAAAAACAATGACATCTTGAATTTTGCATGTAAATGGATGGAAATAGAAAACACTATCCTGAGTGAGGTAACCCAGACCCAAAAATAAGAATATGGTATGTACTCATTCGTTAGTGGATTCTAGCCATAAACAAAGGACATTGAGCCTATAGTTCACGATCCTAGAAAAACTGAGCAATAAGATGAATGCAAAGAAATACATATATAGATCCTCCTGGAAATTGGAAGCAGACAAAATCTCTAGGCAAAAGTTGGGAACAGCTGGGCGATGGTGGTGCATGCCTTTAATCCCAGCACTCAGGAGGCAGAGGCAAACTGATCACTGTGAGTTTGAGACCAGCCTGGTCTACAGAGCTAGTTCCAGGACAGGCTCCTGAGCCACAGAAAAATCCTGTCTCAAAACACCAAAAAAAAGTTGGGAACATTAGGGTGGGGTTGGGTGAAAGGAAGGGGAGAGGGGGAGAGAGGAGGGAGAAGAGAAGGGTTGGGGAGAGCATGGGGGAGTTGGATGGTTGAGGTGGAGGAAGGACGGATATGGGAGGAGGGAAGAATATACCTTAATTAAAGGAGCCATTTTGGGATTGGCAAGAGGCTTGGCTCTAGAGGGCTATCCAGGTGCCCATGGGGATGTCCCCAGCTAGGACCGAGGGCAGTGTTGGAGGGGGTGCCTGAACTGGCCTTGTCCCATAGTCAGACTGATGACTATCTTGAATATCACCATAGAACCTTCATCCGGTGACAGATGGAGACAGAGAAAGAGACCCAAATCAGAGGGAGAATATGAACAAGGATGTCAGGACTGCAAGGGGTTGGTCCACCCACTGAGACAGTGTGCCTGATCTAATGGGAGCTCAGCAAAGCCAGCTGGCATGGGACTGAAGGAGGATGGGTTCAAACTGCACCCTATGAATGTTGCCTGACAATTGGGACCAACTTAGTAGCCAATGATAATAGCACTGGAAATTGTCTCTAATGCATGTACTGGCTTTTTGGGATCTTAGTCTATTTGGATGCAGACCTTCCTAAGCCTGGATGGAGGGGTGAAGGCCTTGGACTTCCTACAGGGCACAGTATCCTGCCCTCTCTTAGGACTGCAGAGAGAGGTGGGAGGGTGGGTGGAGAAGCGGAAGGAAATGGGAGGAGAAGAGGAAATAGAAATTTTTAATGGTATTATTCATAAAGCAATAAAAATAAATAAATAAATAAATAAATAAATAAATAAATAAATAAATAAATAAATAAAATGTATTTTGATAGGCACATCATATCCATTTAGCAAACCATCAACAGTAACTCCCCTAGTAGGGTCTATAAGCTCCTCAGTCACTGTTTTTAACTGGGTTTTATGTATCAGATGTAAATTCCCTCCTGTGGAGAACATATCAAATCCAACTGGGAAGAAATTGGCTACCTCCATAAGAGACTTGCCACTCTTACAAACAAATGGTGCCTGGGCAATAATATTGGAACACACAAGATCCATAGCTGTATAGGACTGTTGATGGCAATTCTTCCCAAATACCCTTCTGTAATGATGAGTGATGGCCAAGAGTTATGAAGCTTTGTGGCATATTTTGAAGTAAGATGGTATGATGCCTCCACCTTTGGTCTTTCTTGTCAAGATTGATTTTGTAATTCAGAATGTTTTTGAGTTTTGCCATTACCTTTTTATTTCTGTGACTAACTCAACTAGAATTTTAATGTAGAATTTGTTAGAATGTTTTTGACAGTTTGTGCATTGAAATATTACTTTTTTTGAATCCATGAACACAAGGTATCTTTCTGTTTGTGTCTTCTTCAGTTTCTTTCATCAATACTCTATTGTTCTCAGGGTATACACCAATTGTATCCTTGGTTAAATTTTATTTATTTTTAATAATTTCTGTGGTGTAAGTGATCTATTACTATATAAAAATTCCCATAATGTAGTGATTTAAGGAAACAAATTATTATTTTACAGTTTAAGAAGACTCAGCTAAGTGGTTTTAGATAAGTCTATGTGAGGTTATACAAAAATGTTATTTTGTCCGTCTAAGACTTTATAAAGGTTGAAGGATTTCTTTCTAATATGGTTATTTCATTTGACTGTTAACATAAAACATAGTTCTTTGTTACTATTGATATAATATCTCAATTATCACCAAATGGAACTTTTTGTTAAAGTTATATGAATGCTTTCACAACATTAAAGCAACTGAATGTTTTTTTTTTTTTATCAAAGCATACAATTCAAAAGAGCAAAGAAAAAGCCCTTGTGTGACTATGGCTTAGTTTGTGGGAGGGGAATGAAAATTGAGTGCTCTCTTTTATCCAGGTTCAACTTCATAGTAGTTCTGAAGACCAACATTCCAGAGAAACAGCAGCAACATCTCTTAGGCATCTTACTGGGTCATGGTGTCTCACAGCTATTATTTGGTAGGTTGCATCTTAATTTATTTTAAACTGTATTATCTTAGAGCAATTTTAAATACAATTTTTTTTTATTTTCCTTTTTACTAGTCAGTGTCTGTGTATAGCAAAATAATTTATAAATGTTGATTTTGCATATTTTAACTTCAGTAAAATTATACCTCTAACTTTTTTTTTGGAATCGTTAGGACTTTATATAAGATCCTAGTGTGTTCAAATTGAAAAGTTTCTCCACTTCAGTAAGCCTTTCTGATGACTCAGCAATCCAAATCAGATTAAATTAAACTGAATTAGAAGAAACCCAGGCTAAATGGATAAATGCTTCCCCAGATGATTTTCAGGCTCTGCAGAAAGAAGACAGGGAAAAGAGACCATAAAACCACGTGTCTGTTTTCTTGGAGGTAGTTTAAATACCCCATGGGAGTGATCTTGAGCATCTTGGGGGGAGGAACCATGTTTGATGGGCTTTCTGAGATCAGGCAGGGTTGAGGCGGGGGGGGGGGTAAGTAGACATTCCACCTGAACATTCCAAATTCTTTGGGTATATGGACGCTAAGGTCTGAGATGGAACTTCTACCGGAACATAAATAAGTAGATTTTAATACATCTTGTAATTTGAAAATACTTTATTTCTTTATTTTGATAATATGTCTTGGACCTTCATAATCTATTGAGCAGAAGTGGGTATAGTAGCTACCCTCATTATATTTTGGATGCTAGAGAAAGAGCTATCTGACTTTCTTCATTTTGCATCATCTTACCTGTGGGTAAGTACCATGTGGGCTTTATCTTGTTGATGTCTATTTCTTCTATACATAGAAGATCTTTTTAAATAATGAAAGAATATTGAATTTCACCATACTTTTTCGTATATTGAAATAATATGGCTATTATTCTTTGTCATGTCATGTTACTGTAATATATTATACTTTTTCTTTTTTATATTTTCAGATCATCCTTGTATTTCTAGGGTAACCCCAACTTGGCTGTATGGATTGGTCCTTATTTAAACAAACAAAGTGATATCTTCTTTTTTTAAATAGTGTGTGTATCTACATGTGTATAAGTGCACCACAGCACATGCATGAAAGTCAGAGCTCAACCTGAAGGAGTTAATTCTTTTCTTCCACCATGTGGGTTCACGTGATCAAACTCATATGGTCAGGCTTGGTGGCAAGTAACTACCCACTGACCCAGTCTTACTGGCCTGTGAATAATAGTTTCAATGTGCTTTTACAGTCAGCTTGCTACTGTATTGCTGATTATTTTTACTTCTATGTTCATAAGGAACATTATTAGTTGTTTGGTCTGTATGTTTTCATAATTTCTTTGACTGTCTCACTTTCATATTAAAGAGATGTTGGTCATTTAAAATTCATTTGGAAATAACATTGTTCCTTTAATTTATGTAAGAATTTGAAAGAGTTGTTGATATTTTTTCTTTCACTACTTGATAGACCTTATCAGTGAAGCCTTTAGGTGTTTGATTTTCATGGCACAATTATGTTTCTTATTTAATCTTACTCACTACTGACCTGAACATCCTTTATTCTTCAAAATTCAGCCTAAGTAGTTTGTGGGCATCAAAATACTTCTGTATAATTAGGTATGAGATTTGTACCTTCAATCTTAGTACTCAAGAGGTTGAGACAAGAAGATAGAATGGGATAGGCCAGCATGGCTTAGAAAGATTCTAAAAAAAAATAGGAAAAATTCATTCTTTTCTTCTAGGTTAGATAATTTTTGGAATATAATTTTTGATAATAGTATTTAATAAACCTTCATATTATTATTTAAGTTTGATTTTTCCATTTGTAATTTTATAAATTTAGTCTTCTAACTTTTTTTTTTGAAAAGCTAAATATTTGCCAGATTTAGCTTTTCAAAAATCCAACTCTTTCTTTCATGTTTAATATCTATTCTTTTCCTATTCTTTTACTTCTGAATGATCTTTATGACATTTTACTTCTACCTTTAGGTTGGTTTGTATTTTTTAAATTCTTTAAGGTTTTTTAATATCTTTTCCATTCAAACATTTACACTTTCTCCCCTCCTTCCATTCTCCTCCAGCTCCTCCACTCACCCTCCTCCCTCCCCCTTCCTCTTTAAGAAAGGGCAGGGAACTCTGCCCTGTGGGAAGTCCAAGACCCACTCCCTACATCCAGGCGCAGGAAGCTTTGCATCCATATAGACCAGGATCCCAAAAAGCCATCACTTGAAGTAGAAACAAGTGCCAGTGCCCCTCTCAATGGCCTCTCAGTCAGCCCCCATTGTCAGCCACATTCAGAGAGTCTAGTTTGATCATATGTTCCTCAGTCCTGGTCCAGCTGTATTTGGTGAGCTTCCATTGGAACAGGCACACTGTCTCAGTGGGTGGACCAACCCCTCGAGGTCCTGACTTCCTTGCTCATCTTCTCGCTCCTTCTGCTCTTCAACTGGACCTTGGGAGCTCAGTTCGTTGCTCTGATGAGGGTCTCTGTCTCTATCTCCATACGTTGCCAGGCGAAGATTCTATGGTGATATTAGAGATAATGTGTTTTTCTTCCTTTATGAAATTGGTGTTTATAGTCACTTAGAACTGTACTGCTATAAACCATAGCTTTTGATTACTATATTTTATTTTAACTTATCATAAGACATTTTAAAATTGCCTTTTACCTTTTTGTTGACTGATGAATGTTTTAATATTATTTTGTATGCTTTCTACATATATGTGCATTTTTTAAAAGTTCTTCCTGTTATTTATTTTCAATTATATATCACTTTGGCCAAAAAAAGATGGATAATAAGATTTCAGTGTTCTTAAATTTGTTAAAATTTATTTCCTCAGAGACCATTTGCTTTTTCCTGCAGAGTCTCCTATGTACAGTGAAAAAGGGCCCACTAGATCAAAAATATAGTTATGTCTAATGTGTCTTTATTGATTTTCTGTCTGAATTATTTGGCTCCATTGTTGAAAGAGTAGTCGTTCTCTCTTTAGAGAATAATTGAATTGACATATTTAATTAAATGAAAATTAACCAACCAAAACAAGTCTTTTTCTTTATTCCACACCAGTTTGAATTCTTGATGATGCAATTACACCCCTACATTACATGTTCTTTAATGCTTTATTATAGCTTTGATCTTAATAATATTTTAGCCTTCATGCTAATCACATACCTGATTTACACACTGTCATATATTATAATGTTTGCAAATTGGTGTTTGTCTGGTCTATTTTATAATTTTAGATGTTTTTGGATAAATCAGTAGTATTCCTTTTTCTCATCTTGGAGCATTTCCTTAGAATTTTTATGACAAATCTCATGGAAATGAACTCTAAAATTTTGTTTACCTAGGAAAGTCTTTGTATATCTTATATTTATAAATTATAGCTTTCATGGGTTCATTTTTATCAAGTTTCTTTTTGCATCTATGTATGAGGTATGTGCTTCTACTCTATTCTGATCTCTAAGGTTTCTACTAAGAATTCTGCTTCTGGCTGTATTAGAACATCTTTGTATTATTTGCTTCCTCTTTTGTTTTCTAGTTTTAGTGTTCTTTTGTTATTGTTGGTATAGCTATACATTTTGAAGTACCAGGGACTGAAGTCATAGTGTTCTGTGTGTTAGACAAGTAATCCACCACTGAACCTACATCGTCAGCTCTCCTTTTTACTTTTATTTTGTGACAGGATCTCACTGTGGTAAGGTCAGAGTGGCCTTAAATTAATTTTGTGGCCATGGTAACCCCTGATCTGGCAATAGTCTGCTTACTAAGATTACAAGTATGTGCCACTATGCTTAGCTTATTTGTTTTAATTTTGACAATTTGATTATAATATAATTTGTGGTCATTTTATTTGAATTGAACAGAACCAGAGGCATATCTGCAACATATCTAGATATTTATGTCTTTTCATAAATATGAAAAGTTTCCTCCTATCACTTATTTAAATAAGTTTCTATTTCACTGTTTATTTTTTGCTGAGACTAGTTTTTCCTCTATAGCAAGGCTAGCCTCAAATATGTAATTCTTCTGCCTCTCCCTCCCTAAAACAAAGACTGAAAGTATGTCCCACTGTTTTGCTGTCCAATAAGCTTTCTATATCTTATATTACTATACTTTTTTAAATTCCTAGAGATCCTAAATTTTCTGCTTTGAGGTTGCCCCTCAAATCCCATAGGTTTTTTTTTATTTTAAAAATTTTAATTTTTTGAGAATGTCATAGAATGTGTTTTGATGATATTCACCTTCTTTCCACAATCTTCAAGCTCCCTACCTTTTCTCTACTCACCCAACTGTGTGTCCACTTTTGTTTTCATTCATTAAGTCCAATTTGTAATGCCCATGTATTATTGTATTATTGTATTATTACGTCCAATTTGTGCTGCCCATGTATTATTGGATATGATAAACAGAGCTACACTCTTAGAAAAAAACAGTTCTGTGTTTTTCTCTCTATTTCTCTCAGCAGCTATCAAATATTAACATCTCCTAGCCATGTAACTTCATGCCCACCTTCTCTCTCTTTGTTTGGATTTGGTCTGCCTTGCTATGCCCTGAAAACACTATTTCCATATATCCATCCACAATGTATGATTCTTACACCCTTCTTACTTGATGGTCCCTGAATAATGGGAGGAAAGAGTTTGCTTTCGATGTCCCATTTTGCAGTAATAGTAACGGCGGGGCTGCGTCCCCAGCACCCCGCTGCCCGCAAGCTTATGCCCAAAATAACAGCACACAAACTGTATTCATTTAAACACTGCTTGGCCCTTTAGCTCTAGTCCTTACTGGCTAATTCTGATTTCCCGATCAACCCATCTCTAATAATCTGTGAGCACGGGTCTTACCGGGAAGATTCTAGCCTACGTCCAGCCTGGGTCAGAGCTTCATCGCATGTGCCTCAGAGAGCAGAGCTACCCCCACATCCATCCAGGAGCCGGGAGCATGGCGTCTCTCTGAGGCGTCTGCCCCCGAGAAGAGAGCTGTCGATTCTGACCTCACTTCCTCTTCCTCCCAGCATTCTGTTCTGTTTACTCCTCCCACCTATGTTTTAACCTATCAGGGCAAGTAGCTTCTTTATTTAATTAACCAATGACCTTCCTCCATCACCGTTTGTTGTAGATATTCATGATATCATCTTATTCTCTGCACTTTGGCCAGTTGAGTGTCTCTGCATTAATCACCATCTGCTGTAAAAGGAAGCTTTGCGAATAAAGGGTTGAGAGATACATCAATTTCTCTCTATATAACAATAGTACATTAGAAGTCAGTTCAAAACTATCTTCATTTAGCAGGATAATAGTAGGTTTTTCCTTAGGGATCCCAACCTAACTAGTCAAGCATTCTTTTCCTGAGAATTGTGCCAGGTGTGAGTTTCATCTTGTGGAGCCAGACCTAAATCCAATCAAGTAGTGGTTAATAACCTCTGTAATGTCTGTGTTCCCTTGCATCAATCTCAGGTCACTATTGTTGCTTGCTTAGCTCACAATTTGGTAAGACTGATGATTACTTTTCCCCTGGAGTAAGCATACACAGTACCCTCCAGCACTATGAAAGCTAGCCAACAAGGGATGAAGCTTCCATGTCAACAACAGTTTGATATCCCCATATTCTATCACTTGTTTATGTGGTATCTTCAGCAATAGGATCTTCCCATAAAGTTCTTGATAGTAAACAATAATATCAACAGTATCCTGTAATGTTGGGCAGTTTATAGGGCCTTACTGGACAAGAAGAGGTACAAAATTCCTGGCACTGGGGATTTTGTTAGCCCATGTTGTCTAACAGGGGCATTGTCATCGTATTATAGAATAACTCCATTTTTACTAATATATATATAGACCTTCATGGTCCATTACTATTTTCTTACCTCTTTGGATCTTCCAAATGAAACACAAATGTCTGAAGATTCAAATCTAATACCCACAGATGAGAGAAAGCATATAATGTTTCTCTTTCTTGCTTTGAATTTCCTTAGTCAGGATGAATGCTTCTAGCTCCATTCATTTGCCTGCAAATTTCATCATTAAATTTATCTTAACAGCTGAACACTATTCCCCTGCGTAAATGTACTATGTTTTCATTATCCATTCATTTGTTGATGAAAATCTATTTCATTTGTTGATGAAAATTGGCTGTTTTCAATTTCTGCCTATTATAAATAGAGCAGCAACAAACATGAATGAGCAAGTATCTTCTGCAGTAGGATGCAGTGTCTTTCGAGCATATGGCTAGAGTGCTAGAGCTGGACATTGAAGGAGACTGATTTTCAGCATCCTGATGAGCTCCCACACCAATGTCAATAGTGGCATTTTAAGTTTACAGTGCCATCCCTTTCCTCAGAATCTTGTCACATGTGATATCATTTGTTTTATTGATCTTGACTATTCTGACAGTGATAAGATGAAATTTCATAGTGTTTTTTTCATTTGCATTTCCCTGATGGCTAAGAATGTGGAACATCTCTTAAGTGTTTCTTGCTATTGAAGCTTCCTCTTTTGAGAACTCTATGTTTAGTTCCATGCCTTATTTTTCTTTATGTAAAATGACTTTATTCTAATTTAATTCACAAATAAAAATATCATACATGGGTTTTCAGATTTATTGATATTTAGGTTTTGAAGATCTTTGTATATTCTACTTACTAGCCTTTTACCAGACTGATAATTGGATAAAGCTTTTTTTTTCCCTTAGGATGCTGCTTTCTTCACATAATGTTTTCTTTTTTATACACAGCATTGTAATTTTATGAGAACACACTCATTAATCATTGTTCTTTTTAATTTTTTTATTTTCTTTTTTATTTTTTTTTATTTGCAATCCCAGTTCTCACTCCCTCCCCTTCTCCTACTCCCTTTACCTATCCTTTCACTCTACCCCATCTACTCCTCAGAGAGAGTAAGGCACATACATTGCTTTGGAGAAGGTCCAAGGCTCTCCCTACTATATCTAGGCTGAGCAAGGTATCTATCCAAAGAAAATGGGATTCCAAAGAGCCAGTACAAACAGTAGGAAAAATCCTGGTGTCCTTGCCAGTGGCCCTGCAGTCTGCCCCAGCCATACAACTGCCACCCACATTCAGAGGATCTAGTTTGGAACTGTGCTGGTTCCTGTCCTCTCTGGCTGGAGTTGGTGAGCTCCAATTAGCTGAGGTAAACTGTTTCAGTGGGTGAACCCATCATGGTCTTGACCTCTTTACTCATATTACTCATATTCTCATTTTATCCACTCTTCCACTGGACTTTGGGAGCTCAGTCTGATGTAGGAAGGTCATCTGTCTATTTGTTACTTTCATTGGTAAATAAAGAAACTGCCTTGGCTTTTTGATAGGGCAGGATTTAGATAGGTGGAGTAGACAGAACAGAATGCTGGGAAGAAGGCAAGTGAGGTCAGAGACGCAATGGAGCCAGCCACCAGGTCAGACATGCTGAATCTTTCCCGGTAAGCCACAACCTCGTGGTGCTACACAGATTATTAGAAATGGGTTAATCAAGTTGTGAGAGTTAGTCAATAAGAGGCCAGAACTAACAGGCCAGGCAGTGTTTAAAAGAATACAGTTTCCATGTAATTATTTTGGGTAAAGCTAGCCAGTGGCTGGGAGCTGGACAGTGGGAAGTGGCCCGCAGCTCCTTCTACATCAGTCCAGTGCTCTGATGCAAGTATCTGTCTCTGTTTCAATCAGTTGCTGAATTAAGGTTTATGGTAACATTTAAGATATTCATCAATTTGCCTAAAGGGCAAGGCCAGTTTGGGCATCCTCTTCTTTATTGATTAGGGTCTTTTTTTTATTATTATTATTTTTTTATTGAGAAAAGGAAAAAAAAACAAGTTTCCACCTCCTCCCAGCCTCCCATTTCCCTCCCCCTCCTCCCACCCTTCCCCCCCTCCTCCAACCCTTCTC
>NW_004949177.1:413403-420999 GCF_000317375.1 Microtus ochrogaster
AAATTCGGGATCAACCTACCCCTGGACCCAGCAATACCACTCCTGGGAATATACCCAAGAGATGCCCTAGCAAACGACAAGAGCATTTGTTCAACTATGTTCATAGCAGTATTATTTGTAATAGCCAGAACCTTGATTAGGGTTTTAACTGGGGTCATCTTGTGGATTCCTGGGAATTCCTCTAGTGCCAGGTTTTTTGCTATCTCCATAATGGTTCCCTCAATGAAATATCTCTTTCTTTGTTCTCATCTCTGTCCTTCCATCTTGATGACTGTTCCCTTAAGTTCTCCTCCCTGCCTTCCCCTTTGAGCGTCTTTATTCTGTACTGTTCAGAAAGTTTTTTCTTGTGCTAATGAATTAAATGTATCCCTTTCTTTCTCCTCTATCATATACATTTCATCAGTTCATATGTTGAGGTCCTTGTCTCATTGGAACTGAGTTTTGCTCATGGTGAGTGATAAGGATTCAGTTTCATTCTTTCATTGGCAGTTATCTAGTTTGATCAGCACTGCTATTGAAGATGCCATCTTTTCTCTAATCCTACATCTTCAGTCACTTTTATTTTATGACACTACCATGCTAGTTTTATTACTATAGTTCTGTTGTATAACTTGAAATCTAATATGGAAATTATTCCAAGATTTTTTGTTCTTATTGTTCAGGACTGTTTTAGATATCCCAGGTCTTTTGTTTTTGCATAAGAAATTTAAGGTAATTATTTCAACTTCTGTGAAGAAGTGTATTGTAATTTTGATGTGAATCATCTTGAATGTATAGATTGCTTCCAGTGGGATGGCTATTTTTACATTATTAATTCTACTCACTTATTCATAAGCATAGGTGGGTGGTCTTTCTGTATCTTCTTCATTTTCTTTTCACATTGTCTTAAAGTTTTCATTGTACAGGCTTTCAATTTCTTAGTAGAGTTATTATAGGATATTTTATTTTATTAGGCTACTGGGAAAGATATTGTCTACCTGATTTCTTTTTCAGTACATTTACCATTTGTACATAAAAAAGGCTAATAATTTGTATGTTTCTTATATCTTGCTATTTTGCTGAGTGTATTTGTCAGCTGTAGAAGATTTCTGGTAGAGTTTTTATAGTCTTTTAGAGTTTGAATTATATCACTGGCAAGTAAGGATACTCTGACTTCTTTCATATTTGTATATCCTTTATCTCCTTTACATTTCCTATTTTTAGATTTGTCTTCAAGTTCTATATCAAACAAGAAGAGACAGAAAGGAATTCATTGTCTTGTATCTGATTTTGCTAGAAATGCTTTGAGTTTCTCTTCATCTAGAAAAATGTTGGATGTGGGTTATCTTTATATTGCCTTTATTATTTTGCTGATTGTTCCCTGCATCCACAGAAATTACTTAAACCAAATTCATGAAAATGTTAAAAATGTCATCCAGCAAGATCAACTTGGTTCATCTCAGATATATGGGGTTGATTCAACATGCAAAAATCAATAAATGTAGTATACCACATAATTTTTTTCCAGCTTGCCCCCAGAGGCCTCCTTCCGTGGGGCCACGGGATCACATAAATATTTTTAATTAAAGGAATCACATGGTCATCTCATTAGATACAGAAGAAGCCTTTGATAAAATTGAGGAAATGAGAAACTCCCTTAAAGAAAATGAGGAAAAGACAAACAAAAAATGGAAGAAATTAATTAACTCTCCCAATGAAACCCAAGAAACCCAAGGAAAAAAAAAAACAATCAAACAAGTGAAACAAATAGTTCAAGACTTGAAGACTGAAATAGAGTCAATAAAGAAAACACAAACTGAGGGAATTATCAATATGAAAAATCTGGGTAAATAAATGGGAACTACAGAGGCAAGAATAAACAAAAGAAGACAAGAAATAGAAGAAAGAATCTCAGGAGTTGAAGATACTGTAGAGGAAATAGATTCATTGGTCAAAGAAAATATTGCATCTTATAACTTCTTAACACAGAACATCTAGGATATCCGGGACATATGAAAAGAGCAATCTTAAGAATACTAGGAGTAGAAGAAGGAAAAGAATGCTGCCAGGTAAAAGGCACAGAAAATATATTCAACAAAATCATAGAAGAAAACTTTCCCAACCTAAAGAAGGATATCCCTTTCAAGATACAAGAAGCTTACAGAACACCAAATAGACTGGATAAAAGAGTCCCCTTGCCATATAATAATCAAAACACAAAACATACAGAATAAAGAAAAAAATATTAAGAGCTACAAAGGAAAAAGTCAAGTAACATATAAATGTAATCCTATCAGAATTACAACCAATGAAAACCATGAAAGGCAGAAGGTCCTTGACAGATGTACTACAGACACAAAGAGACCATGAATACAAGCTCAGACTACCATACCTAGTAAAACTTTTAATCACGATTGATGGAACTAACAGGGTATTTCATGACAAAATCAGATTTAAACAATACCTATCCATAAATACAGCCCTACAGAAAGCACTAGAAGGAAAACCCAACCCAAGGAAGCTAACTGTACCCACAAAAGCACAGGCAACAGATAACTTCCTACCAGCAAACCCCAAAGAAGGGAAATACACACACACCCTAACACCAAAAAAATAAAAGAATTAACAATAACTGATTATTAATATTTCTTTTTTTTTCTTTTGAGATAAGGCTTTGTTGCCTGTCCTGGATATAGCTCTTTGTAGACAAGGCTGGCCTCAAACTCACAGAGATCCATCCACCTGCCTCTGCCTCCCAAGCGATGGGATTAAAGGTGTGTGCCACCAATGCCCAGAGTTCATTAATATTTCTTAATATCAATGGACTTAATTGATATATAAAAGACACAGGCTAAGAGAATGGATACAAAAACAGGATCCAGCCTTCTTCTTTATACAAGAAACACACTTAACACATCTCAAAGACAGATGTTACCTCAGAGTAAAGGGTTGGGAAAAGATTTTCCAATCAAATGGACCTAAGACACAAGTGGGATAGATAGCCTAATATATAACAAAATAAACTTCAAACTAAAATCATTCAAAAATATGGAGAAGGAAACTTTATATTCACAGCAGGAAAAATCCATCAAGATAATATCTCAATCCTGAACATCTATGTCCCAAGTACAAAATCACCCACATATGTAAAAGAAACATTACTAAAGCTTAAATCACACATCAAAACCCACAGGTTAACAGTAGGAAACTTCAGCACCCTACTCTTTCCAATGGACAGGTCAACAAAACAGAAACTTAACAGAGAAATATGAGAACTAACAGATGTCATGACTCAAAAGTACTTAGCACACATATACAGAACATTCCACCCAAACACAAAAGTATATACCATCTCAGCACCTCATGGAACCTTCTTTAATATTGCCTACATACTTGATAACAATGCACAGCTCAAGAGATACAAACAATTGGAGTACCCCCTGTATCTTATCAGATCACTATGGTTTAAAATTAGAATTAGAAAGCAACACTAATTTCAGAAAGCCTACAAACACATGGAAATTAAACAGTGCTCTGTTGTACCACCCTGGGTCAAATAAAAAATAAACAAATTAAAGACTTAATTGAATTAAAGAATTCAATGAAAATGAAGGCACAGAATATCCAAACTTATGGGAAACTTGAAAACAGGTCTAAGAGGGAAGTTCATAACACTAAGTGCCTGAATAAAGGAATTAGAGAAAGCTCATACTAGTGACTTAACAACACATCTGAAAATTCTAGAACAAAAAGAATCAGACTCAACCAGGAGGAGAAGAAGACAGGAAATAATCAAATTGAAGGGTGAAAACAATCAAATATAAACAAAGAAAACAATACAAAGCATTAATGAAACAAAGAGCTGGTTCTTTGAGAAAATCAACAAAATAGACAAACCCTTATCCAAACTAATCAAAGGACAGAGAAAGAACATCCAAATGAACAAAATCAGAATTGAACAGAGGGACATAACAACAAACACTGAGGAAATACAGACAATCCTTAGGTCATACTACAAAAACCTGTACTCCACTAAACTGGAAAATGTAAAAGAAATAGGCAATTTTCTGGATAGATACCACATATGAAAATTAAATCAAGACCAGGTGGACAATTTAAATAGACATACAACCTGTAAGGAAGTAGAAGCTGCCATTAAAAGGCTCCCAACCAAAAAAGTTCAGGGGTGGATGGCTTCAGTGCAGAATTCTAGCAGAACTTCAAAGAAGAGCTAATACCTAACCTCCTCAAAGTGATCCATGTAATAGATACAAAATGGACATTGTCAAACTCTTTTTATGGGGCTATAGTTACCCTGAAACTAAAAGCACACAAAGACTCAAACAAAGAAAATTAAAGACTAATCTTACTCATGAACATAGATACAAAAATGCTCAATAAAATACTAAAATACTGGCAAACCAAATCTAAGACCATGATCAAGTTGGTTTCATTCCAGAGATACAAGGTTAGTTCAACATATGAAAATCTATTAATGTAATCCACCATAAAAATAAACTGAATGAAAAGACATATGATTATCTCATTAGATGCTGAGAAAGCAGTCAACAAAATCCAACACCCCTTCATGATAAAGGTCTTGGAGAAATCAGGGATACAAGGAACATATCTAAACTTAACGAAAGCAATTTACAGCAAGCAGACAGTCAACATCAAATTAAGTAGAGAAAAACTCAAAGCAATTCTACTAAAATTAGGAACAAGACAAGGCTGTCCATTGTCTCCATATCTCTTCAACATAGTTCTTGAAGTTCTTGCTATAGCAATAAGATGACAAAAGGAGATCAAGGGGATTCAAATCAGAAAGAAAGAAGTCAAACTTTCATTATTTGTAGATGATACGACAGCATACATAAGTGACCCCAAAAACTCTACTAGGGAACTTCTATAACTGATAAATATCTTCACTAATGTGACACCATACATGTTCAACTCAAAAAAATCAGTAGGTCTCATATGTAAAAATGATAAAAAAGTTGAGAAAGAAATCAGTCAAACATCACCCTTCACATTAGCCACAAATAACATAAGATATCTTGGGATTATACTAACCAAAAAAGTGAAAGAGACCTATTCAATAAGAACTTTAAATCTTTGAAGAAAGAAATCGAAGAAAATACCAGAAGATTGAAAGATCTCCCATGTAGATTAAGTAGATAAAATCAACATAATAAGAATGGCAATTCTACCAAAAGCAATCTACAGATTCATTGAAATCCCTATCAAAATCCCAACACAATTCTTCACATACCTTGAAAGAACAATACTCAATTTCATATAGCAAAACAAAAAACACAGGATAGCCAAAACAATCCTACACAATAAAAAAACTTCCAGAGGCATCACCATCCCTGACATTAAGCTCTATTATAGAGAAACAATAATATAAACATCTTGGCACTGGCATAAAAACAAAGAGTTTGACCTATGATGTTGAATCAAAGACCCGGATATTAATCCACACAGCTACAAACACCTGATTTTTTGACAAAGAAACTAAAATTATGCAATGAAAAAATGAAAGCATATTCAACAAATGGTGCTGGCATAACTGCATATCAACAGGTGGAAGAATGAAAATGTATCCATATCTATCTCCATGCACAAAACTCAAGTCAAAATGGATTAAAGAGCTCAATATAAATCTGACCACACTGAACCTGATAGAACAGAAAATGGAAAGTAGTCTTCAAAGCATTGGCACAGGAGACCATTTCCTAAATATAACCCCAGTAGAACAGACACTGAGAGCACCAATAAATGAGACCTACTGAAACTGAGAAGCTTCTGTAAAGGAAAGGACACAGTCAATAGAACAAAACGGTGGCCTACAGAATAGCAAAAGATCTTCACCAATCCCACATCAGACAAAGAACTGATCTCCAAAATATGTAAAGAACTCAAGAAATTAGACAAAAAAATTAAGTAAACCAATTTAAAAATGGAATAGAGAACTAAACAGAGAATTCTCAGCAGATGAATCTAAAATCACCAAAAGACACTTAAGGAAATGTTCAACATCTTTTGCCATCAGGGAAATGCAAATCAAAAAAGTCTCTGAGATACCATCTAATACCAGTCAGAATGGCTAAAATCAATAACACCAATGACATCTTATGTTGGAGAGAATGTGGAGTAAGGGGTATGAACACTCCTCTATTGCTGGTGGAAATGCCAACTTGTACAGACACTTTAGAAATCAGTATGATGTTTTATCAGAAAATTGGGAATCAACCTACCTTGGGATCCAGCAATTCTATTCTTGGGTATATACCCAAATGATGCTAAATCATACTGCAAAGACATATGTTTAACTATGTTCATAGTAACATTATTTGTAATGTCCAGAACTTGGAAACAACCTAGATGGTCCTCAACTGAAGAATGGATAAAGAAAACATCGCACATTTACACATTAGAGTACTACGCAGCAGGAAAAAACAATGAAATCTTAAAATTTGCAAGCAAATGGATAGAACTAGAAAACACCATCCTGAGTGAGGTAACAGAGACCCAGAAAGATGAACATGGAATATACTCACTCATAACTAGATACTAGCTGTAAAACAAAGTATATTTAGACTTATGGTTCATGATCCTAGAGATCTAAGCTAAGTACCAAGGTGAACCCTAAGAAAAACATAGATAGATCCACCTGGAAAGAGGAAATAGACAAAATTGCCTGACAAAATTCGGAGCATGAGGGTGGGGAGAGTAGGCAGGGCAGAGAAGCTGAAGGGAAATGTGGGGGGGGGACTTGAGGGGACTGGATATGTGAGATGGAGGAAGGACAGAGATGAGAGCAAGGAAAGATATTTTGATTAAGGGAGCAACTATGGTGCTAGCAAGATACGTGGCACTTGAGAAATTCTCAGGAATCCACAAGGATGACCCTAAACAGTAGAAGAGAGTGTACCTGAAGTGGTCTTGTCCTGTAGTCAGACTGATTAATATCTTAAATATCACCATAGAATCTTTATCCAGTAACTGATGGAAACAGAGGCAGAGACCTGCATCAGAGCACTGGACTGATGTCCAGTTGAAGAGTGGGAGGAATGAGAATATGATCAAAATGGTCAAGAATATGATGGGTTCACCAAATAAAACAGTCTACCTGAGCTAATGGGAGATCACCAACACCAAGCAGACTGGGAAGGAACAAGCATAGGACCAATCTAGTCCTTCTGAATGTGTGTGACAGTTGTGTGGCTGGGGCAGACTGAGGGGCCACTGGCAGTGGCACCAGAATTTGTCCCTACTGCTTGTACTGGCTTTTTGGGAGCCTGTTCTCTTTGGATGGATACCTTGCTCAGCCTAGATATACTAGGGAGGGCATTGGACTTTCTCCAAAGCAATGTGCCTTACCCTCTCTGAGGAGTGGGTGTGGGGTGGGTTGAGAGTATAGGTGGAGGGAATTGGAGGAGGGGAAGGAGTGGAAACTGGGACTAGTATGTAAAATGTAAAAGTATAGTTTGTTTTCTTTTAAAAACATAATAATACAGTGATGTGGGAGTGATTTCTTATTAATAAAGAAACTGCCGCCGGGTGATTGTGGTGCATGCCTTTAATCCCAGCACTCGGGAGGCAGAGGCAGGC
>NW_004949177.1:421479-423294 GCF_000317375.1 Microtus ochrogaster
AGCCTTGGAACTCACAGAGATCCACCTGCCTCTGCCTAAGACTGGTGCCACCACACCTGGCTGTATCAATACTCATAACCTAAAAACATTTCCAAATTTCCTTAGTGTTATTTATCTCTCCTATCTCCCTCTTCTGTGTTGACCTTTGTCTTCTCCCAATTAAAGCCTCCCTCCTTGCTTTCCCAATTCCCCTTTCATAACATTTATATCCTGATATTTTTTTCTCTATCTAGGTCTCTGCTCAACATGGTATTCTTTTTCATCTTTCCAGGTTTCTGTAGTTACTAGTTTATATACTTATATCTGAAGATTTGGAACTAGGAATCATAGATGAGATATAATATGTGTTGTTTGCATTTCTGTGTCTGGATTATCTCTAAGTAATATTTTCTAGTTTATCCATTTATGGGCAAATTTTGTGATTCTGCTTTTTCTTTGCAGCTGAATAGTATTCTATAGTACATGTACAATGTACATTTTTATATCTATTCTTCAGTTGAAGAGCATTTAAGCTGTTTCAGTTTTGTAGCTATTGTATATAGAGTGGAGATGAACATGGATGAGCAAGTATGTGTGGAATAGAACGTGGAGTTCTCTGGGCATATGCCAAGGAGTGGTATAGCTGTCTTGTGACAGTTATATTTTTAGCTTTTCAAGAATTCTCCACGTTGCACCAATTTGCAATTTCACCAACAGTGAATAAGTATTATCTTTTCCCACATTCCTCCAGCATTTTTTGTGAGATGTTTTGTTGATCTATGCCATCCTGTTTTGATTTGTATTTCCCTAATTACTGTAGATGTTGAATATTTCCTAGACATGTTTTATTCTTTTGAGAACTCTGTTTAGGTCCCAGGTCCATTTTTAAATGGATAATTTGCTTCTTGATTCTTTATGTTTTGAGTTCTTTGTATATTCTGGATATTAATTTTTTGCCAGATTTATGGCTGGCCAAAACTCTTTCCTACTGTGTGGGCTTCCTTGTCACTAAGTTGATTGTTTCTTTAACACTATAGAAGATTTTTAGTTTTATGAAGTCCCACTTGCCAATTGTTGGTCTTAATTCTTTCCTAATTTCAATAAAATTCCAATCAAAATTCCATCTCAATTTCTTTTCACAGAGATAGAAAAAAAACTATCTTAAAATCATTTGCAACCCCAGAAAGCAACAGATACCTGATCAAGAGATTACTATTCTAGATCTTAAGATACACTGCAGAGCCATAATGATGACAATATAGTACTGGCAGAAAAATAGACATGTAGACCAATGGAACAAAGTAGAAAACCCAAGGGATTTTACAAAGAGGCAGAACATTAAACTGGAGAAAAAAAAGCATCTTCAACAAACAGTGGTGAGAAAACTGTATATCCACATGCAGAAGAATGAAATTGTATCTATTAAGCCAAAAAAGTAACCCTAAATGTATCAAAGACCTTAATGTAAAGCCTAAAACACTGAAACTAGTAGGAGAAAATATAGGCAGTACTCTACAATATTTAGATGTAAAAAATTTTACAAGATATAGGTATAGGAAAAGACTTTCTGAAAAACACCTGATAACTTTCTTATTTCATTCTTTTTTCTTCTGTTTTTTTTTTAATTTCCAATGTCCTGATTTCATTATAGGTTATCTCTTTTCCCAGAGCACTTCTACTGCTTATATTCTCTACTACATTTTTTATTTCTTTAATTACATCTTTATGTCCTAGATATTTTTTTTTATTAAGAAAGAAAAAAAATTTTTCTGCCTCCTCCCAGCCTCCCACTCCTCCCACTCTCCCCCCCTAACTTCCCCCCCTCCTAACCTCCCC
>NW_004949177.1:423749-435873 GCF_000317375.1 Microtus ochrogaster
AACTGGGGACCTCTCCTTAGGCACCTGGAAGCCCCTCTAGGTCCACGTCTCTTCCCAACCCTACGATGGCTCCCTTAATTAAGATATGTGCTTCCTTGCTCCCCTATCCTACCTTCCTAATATGTCCTAGATATTAATTTGTTGTTTTATTATTTTAAATCCACAATTCTGCTCAACTCTTATTTTGGTAAACTGTTTTTCTATATTTTCATGCTAAACTTTCTTAAATTGCTATTTTGAATATTTGTCAGATAGTTTATGTACATTACTTTTTATTATCTTACAAAGTTACAGAATTCCTAAGAAATTTCACACAGACTTTCTTTTGGTTGGTTCCCCAACCCTATTGCTTTTCATTCCTCCCCCTTATAACCTTCCCTATGCCTCTTGTCTCTGTACCTTCTAAATTTTTATTTTAAGAAAAAGTTTCACTGAGCTCCTCAGTGTGGTAGTTTAATGAGAATATACACCATTAGTTCATATATTTGAAATAATGGTCCACAGAAATTGGTGGAACTATTTGGGAAAGATTAGGAGATAAAAGCTCATGTCATTTCTTTGTTCTCTCTCTCTCTCTCTCTCTCTCTCTCTCTCTCTCTCTCTCTCTCTCTCTCTGCTGTTTGTTTAGAGATCCAATTTAAGCCCTCAGCTACTGATTCAATGCCATGCCTTCCTGCTTAACTGTTGTCATGTCATAGACTCACCTGTAATTGGAAGCCCCAATGAACTCTTTTTAAAATTACCTTTGTCATGGTGTCTCTTTATAGGAGTTGAAGTGACTAAAATACTAAGGTTAGTCTTGAATTCACACTATAGCTCAGTAAATCTTATATTTGTCAACTTCATTGTACACTTATTTCTGTCAGTGTTACTACCCATTTTGATTATACTTAATATCTAATATGAAAAGGTACTTCAAAATTTTATTGTTATACATGAATAATCTGTACCTTATGAATTCATAGTCCCAATTGTAGACAACTTCTTCAAGATCGATTATTTTTAAATTGTTTGAATGAATTACATTTTGATTTTCTATTTGTTTAGTGCACTTGTATTTCTATTAGTGTTTGAGAATTTCATTCATGAATATAGTGTTTTAATCAAGTCCAAACCCCATTTTCTTTCCTCCAATTCTTCTACTCCATCTATCACTTTTCCCTTCCAACTTAATATGCACCTTACTTTTTAAGCTAATTGAGTCTATTAAATGATTTCTGTATGTGTA
The DNA here is from genome assembly GCF_000317375.1 of Microtus ochrogaster. NCBI lineage: Eukaryota > Metazoa > Chordata > Mammalia > Rodentia > Cricetidae > Microtus > Microtus ochrogaster. The sequence goes on from NW_004949177.1 coordinate 424,978, forward strand.
TGAGTATATAACAGTGTACTAGAGCATGGGTGGCCTCTCATTGGCTGTATTCCTGAAGAAAACTGACTACCCCACCCCCAACAGCCATTAATTACCAGTAGCTCTTCAAGCAGGGTAGTACTTCCTTAGTTCCTTCTTCCTGCCTGATGAGATTTTGACTGGCCTAATCTTGTACCAGTCTTGTGCAATCATGATGTGTGTTCATATATATAACAGCCTTGTCATATCTGACACATACTGTTTTCCTGCAGACATACATTACCTCTCTTTTGTATTATTTCTGTTCCCTTTTCCATGATGATCCCTTGGACTGGGGGTAAGGGTATGCATATACCACTATTTCTTTAAGGTCATTTACTTGTATTCCTTTTCCTTCTGTTAATAATATCATATTTGCTCTTGATGAATACCTTCTCATTTCAATTCAGTATATATTTCCATTTTTCTCAGATTGGCATTGTCTGGGCATTTAGAAACCAAAGGTACCTGCAGGTCATGATGTAGCTTCACACATCCAACCTAGTGATGTGATGGACTAAGGTCTTAGAAAAAAGTCATGCAGAAAGTGCATGACTATTGGGATATACCTGAAGGCCAGAACCACTGACATCTGGCTGTTATTGAGGGACTTTTAGACCCTGTTGGCATTAGCCTGGTAATGATGCATGCTAGAGATTTAAGCATGGAAATGTACCACAGCACATGCATAGCAGTCACAGGAAAGTTTTCAGGAGTTAGTTCTGTCTTACACTATGGGTTTTGGGGGATTGAGATCAGGTCATTCATCTTGTGAGGCAAGCACTTTTACCCATTGAGTCCTATAAGTTACTCTAATGATGAATTTTGACTATCATCAATTTTCTGCTCTGAATGGGGTTTAATGACCAGGGGCATTTATATGTTTTGATATTAAATGAAAAATGCCATTATACAGAATTTTTGTAACATGGTAGTAGAAAATAAAGGGGTAATTTAGGGCTACATAATGAAAAGTTCTACTACCACAGGAAAAGTTCTTATAATTTGTTATGCTAGCTAGTGTGGGGGTATTCAATTTTGAGAAGTGATAAATTCCAGTGCTTAGCTTGTCTGCTATATAATACAAACTTAACAAGACTCTTAACCCCTCATTTTTGTCACTGTCAGCTTAACCTAACACAATTCTCAGCCAGGGTAAATAAAAACAGTGTCTTGAGAAGAAAACACTTGCTGTTTTTAATATGAAAACCAGAATGAGGGAAAACAGCATGCCTGCTTTAGAATAAAGTAGTGATGGTATGGACTCTATTAGGAGTACTGGAACTACAATGAAGAAATTACTACAAAGAAGGAAAACATACTAAATAGGTTGTTGGTCCTTTCTTTAAAATGAAAGAAACAATGATTTTTTTTTTGAAAATCAAAATAGGATAACATAATAGGGCTGTTGACCAAAGTAAGGAGCCTATTAGGAAATTTAAGTAGTAGGAAATATAGAAAAATTGTGAAATGGGGTTTTAAAATGTAGCATACAAGCCCTAAAAATTTTAGTTAATGCAGTCTACTAGACACAGAGGTTATAGAAAATTATTTTTGCCTGTTGTAATACAGTATACCAGTCATATCCAAACCATCCATTCCAAAAATGTCCTGACATGAAACCCATAGTATTTTCAGAAAGTATAACAGCAGGCAGAAAGGTCACTTTAACTTACAAGATAGAACAATTTTACCTGTGGACTGTCTTTGCCTTTTCTGTGTTATTATGACAGAATTCCTAAGATTTGGTAATGAAAAAATTTATTAGCTCACAATTCTGTAGGGTAGAATGTCCAATATCAAACACCAGGCATTCTGTCTGGCCCATTTAGCTGTTCTAACACATATCAGATGATGAAAGAGCAAAAATAATAGAGCAAACCCATTTATATGAGCACTTTTTATATCAGTATTAATCCATGACTTCTCCACTTCTATGACCCAAACACCTCTCATTAAAGCCCATTTCTCTACATTATTGTAACAGGAATAAGTTTCCAAAATCTGAATTCTGGAGGAGCCATTCAAACCGGTGTATGAAACAAACTATTCAATCAAATGAAAATACAGAAGACTCACAATAGCTCTTGATAATATTAATATTAAAAATTACATACATTTAAAAGTGTCTAGCCTTAAAACACTATCCTTTAGAATTCAGTAGTACAATTTCAAGGTCCAGTTCCATTAACTAGCATACAGAGGAAAAAATTGCTATGTATGTCCTTACAGAGAACAGGCAGTTAAATGGTGTTTAAAAAATAGTAATAAAAAGACAATAACAATTTACTAAGCCAATATGTCATAACTTTGATTATGTGAAAAGTGAAGTGGAGTGGAGTGAATTTGAGGGCAACTTTTCAAACCAGTCATCAGGGGGAAAAATAAGAAAAATGCCAAAGAGCTAAATATACATGAAGCTGCTATTGCAGTTTAATTGAAAAATGGGGCTCTTGTCAGCTTGCTGAGTACTTAATAATGTTAACACCACTACAAACAAGTTGTGGTTTATTACTTCAATTTCCTACATACTGGCAAGAGATTTAACAAGACTGATGCATTAAGAGCTTTGATTTCAGTCAAATAAGGTGACTAAGAGGGTGAAGAAAAAAGTCTTGTACTCAAAGGGAACACAGCTTTATCAAGTCCTTGTTACGTTCTGCATCAGATCATTGGATAAGCTGCTGATTTAATGGTTATGCTGAAAGGGAAAATCCTTAATCAATCATTTTGTATAAAAGATATCATGTGGTAGGTGACTTAAAGGAATAATATACAAAAATATGTGCTGCAGGTATAATTCTGAATACATGTGTGAATTCCAGTGGTGGGGTATGAATAAAATGGAATATCTCTGTAAAAATCCCTGTTCCACTTAAAAGGAAAGATATGATTGAGGTACCTTCTTCATATATATGTTTTTATTAATTACTTAAGAGTTTCAGACAACATATTTTGAGCAAATTTATACTACTCTCCCTTTCTACCTCCCTAACAACTCAACTTTGGCCAGGCAAAAAGTATAAACAGGAAAACCAGATAGAAAGTAAAAATGATGTAATAAAAACAAAAGAATTCTGAAAAGGAGGAAGTTGATTCCTCCCACTCCTGCACAGACCACGGAAGCAGCAGAATGTGATCTGCCTCACTAAAAAAGGTACTGAGCCACATGGCTAACATAAATCAAAAAATGGGCTAATCAAGATGTGAGAGTTAGTCAGTGAGAGGCTAGAGCCAATGGGCCAATCAGCTTATAATTTATGGAGACCTATGTGTGATTTTCTTTGGGGCGAAACAGTTGTGGGGTACCAGGCAGGGCAAAAACCAACAACAAACAGGCCTGCCCCCCCTTCATGTTACATTGTGTTCTTACTTTTTCTCCCCCTCTCTAAGTTTTAAAACCCATGGATACTAGCTTGTGTTGACAAACTCAATTTGCGCTCAGGATCTGTCCCGGAGTTTGGTTGATATTTGAGGTGTCATATCACTGGAGAAAGCTGACATTTTCTTTCCCAGCAGAAATCAGATGCCAATCACTCCTCAGTTAGTGGTGGCATTTTATGTACACTGTCCCTCCTCCATGCTTGGACTTTTCTCTGCCATGAGCCTGTGCAGTTCCTGTGCATGCTCTTACAGGTGCTATGAATATAATGATTGTTGTCTCTTCAAGAGATAAGCCATGCCCACTCCCTCCCCCATCCACTGAGGCAGGCTGATCTTCAGCTTCTGGCCTGAGCTCTCTCTCTTTTTCGGTCTTCCTCTTTGAGAAGCAGCCTCTCTCCCCACTTCTCCCCTTCCCTCACTTTTGTCTTTCTCTCCTCTTTCTCCCCTCTCTTCCTCTCCTCTCTCTCTATGCTCTTTTCTCCTTCTCCCTTCCTCCTCCATAACCCCCTGAATAAATATTCAACCTCACTCTACATGGCGTGCCTATCCATGTCTCTGTCTCTTGCCTACCTGTCTCCCTGCCTGGGACCAGCCACCACTCAGGGACTGACAGCCATCTCTGCCTGGGACTGGCTGCTCTCAGGGCCTACTGACTGCCACCACATGGCCCATTACCCACTGCTTGGGGACCTATAGCATTTCTTCTACCTAATGCCTCCGGGGATCCTACAAAATTTTTTATTACATTTGGTGCTGTGACTTGGATAGGATCTCCTGCCCCAAAACTCTTCTCCCAGGGTCGGGTTCCTAAACCAGGTATTTTTTTTCAACAACCACGTGTTCCATATGCATGAGCAAAATTTCTACAATGTGATATCTACTCATACCACTGGCTTCGATTGGTGAGTTTCCCCCATTCTACTATGCTTGCTTCTCTCAGCTTAAATGGTGTTTGGAATGGCCTGGGGCCAATCCACCCATGACTGAAAGCCCAAGGTCTCTCAGATCCTTCTTTCTCTCTTATTTTCCATTTCTTTTCTTTTTTCCTCACTGTAAAAGGCCACTCAGAGAGGCCTCTGGCCTCTCTGGTTTCTGAGTCACTCTAACCGGATCCAGCCAGGCCATAGCACCCCACCCGGGGTCAGGGGACACCCAGCTCAAAGGTCCTGTGGTGTTCACGGCAATTTGCACCCCACCTATAGGGGGAGACATCCCCGTTATAGGCCTTGTGATGTTGCTGTTTCATGGGTATTCACAATTTCAGCTGTGGTAGTAAGCCATCCAGGTCTGTCCCCCCCCCCTAAGTTGGAAGACTTTTAGAGGCCCCAAAACCCTAGGCCTTAGCTCTTACACTCACTCTGCTGGTGTCCCACCAGCTTCACTTTTATGGGAGTTTTCTGACTATTGTCAGTGGGAGCTTTCTAGCTTTTGTCAGGACACAAGTAAATGGACCCTACTATAAGTTACTACTGTCAACAATATTGGTCAGATCCACAAAGTGGCTTTTTTCAATTCCAGCCTTTTTTCCTCCCTGCCATGGCTTGTGGCATGGTATGGCTTTTTCAGTTCCAGCCTTTTGCTCCCCACTGCAACTTGTGGCATGGCAACAGTGACAGGGTGGATCATGTCTCTATGTCTCTTATTATTAAGCTTAAAATCCCTGAAGCTCAAAAAATTGTGGCTTTTCTATCTCTTATTGAGCTTAAAACCCCTACTGCTAAAAAATTGTGGCTTTTTTTTACACAACATGTGACTGTTGCCATTTTGACTGAGGTCATGTGACCTTACCACTGTGTTAACTGAAGTCAGGTGACTTCACCGCCATCTTACCTGAGTGTTTGTTTCATGCAGCATGTGACTGCTGACATTTTGACTGAAGTCATGTGACCTCATCACCATCTTAACTGAGGTCAGGTAACTTCACCACCATTTTAACTGAGTGGCCTTTCCATACAACATGTGGATGCTGCCATTTTGACTGGGGTCAGGTGACTTTGCCACCATCTTGGCTGAGAGCCAGGTCAGGTGACCAAGTTCTCCCATCTTTACTGAAACATGCCCTGTCTTGTCCCCCGGTTTACTTGTTATTTTTCACTAAATTCCTCTTGTTGACTCTGTTGCATATGTTTTGTGCAGTGGCATGCCTTTAGTAGGGCCCACCAAGAGCATCCACTTTGCCCAATTCCTGTTCATTCTGTGTGTGTGTGTGTATGTATTCATACATGTAACTTAATTGCAGCTATGCTTCATGTTATAATTGTTCACTGCATCTCATTTCAGACTACAAAAACAATAAATCTCATATTTTAAACTGGTATGTACTTTTAAGTCTCTTAAAAAATACTTTCCATTTAATCCAACCCTCATTTAAAATACATTGAGCAGTTCTCTACTATTATCAGTACTGCCATTAACCTTCTATTGCAAGCTGTTTTGTTTTTTTTTCTGTCTTTTTACGAGTGTACATCTTACCTGTTAAGAGCCAGTACAGTCAAGCTCAGACTCAGATCTCCAGAAAGATTCTATACTGTAGTTATATCAGATAAATGGCCCTCAGTTGCTCAGAGATCTAGAAAATATGGAATTTAAATAATTATTAAAAACTTTTCATAACAAAAAGGGACAGGTTGGCTCCTAGCAGCACTTCACTTCCTCCAAAGAAGACAAAAGAAAAATGGGCACACAACAATGTCCATCTGCAATTCGCTTAAACTGCCAAGCACTGACCATTGGGAAAAACTGCCTTTCATCTAAACTACAGCTCTCCAGAAGTGGACAGAATCGCTGGAATTGACAGCCTAGCTGCTCAGGTCAAGGTAGGCTTGTCTTCCTACAGATTTCTTAGACCACAGGATCTTCTCGAACCTGGCAGGCCCTGAACTAAACAGCAAAAGGCACATGTGACCTTCAGTGACCATGGAGGACCCTGAATAGTACTCTGGGTGCCACCAAGTAAGTTCTCTCTCATTTTTTAATCAGTAACTCAAGTAAAATCTTATCCTTCTCAAAGATCTCTGATGCAGTTTGACAGCTGAGAGGTTTTGTCAGTTTAAAAGGACAACCTCACCAAACAAATTTCAGTAAAATAAAAATACAAGACCTGCAAGTTATAAAGGTATGAGGACAAATACAATTTCTCTCACATGCTGCCTCTATAGTCTTCAAAATACTTTTCATTGTACCAAAATATGTCATAGTCATTACACAATGTATATGTCTAAAACTTCTGTTTTCACAAACCCAAGTAATTCTTGTGAGTTTCAGAGAGCTGAATTAAAGAATTCACCTTAAACAGGTCAGATATATCCCCCTCAATTCCCTGGTCCTAAATTTGTTTTCCCTTAATTTAACTTTGTCCTCTGTTCTGCCAATACCTTAATCAGGTATATGAGACACCAGACATTTCCATGCCACAAACTCCAGACAGGAGCAAAGCTACCAGATATGCCAGGATGTGGCTATCACCAAGCCTTCTCAGGTTCCCCACAAAGACAACACCCACAAATAAACAGGAAGCAGTCTTGGGAATCAGCCGCCCCAATTCCTTTGACCTGTGGTACCTAACCGCCACTTTTTTATTATGAAAAAGAGTTGGGAATGTAATGGTTGCTCTGTCTCTTTAAGAGACAAGCCACACCTACTACCTCCCCCATCCACTGAGGCAGGCTGATATTCAGGTTCTGGACTAAGCTTGCCCTTTTTTTCATCTTCCTCTCGGAGAGGCAGCTTTGCTTCTGCCTCTTTCCCCACTTCTCTGCTTCCCCCCTTCTCTGTCTCTTTCTCCTTTCCCTCTCTGTCTCTCTCTCTCTTTCGCTCTCTCTCTCTGTCCCCCTTCACCCTTCTCCCTCCATACCCCCTGAATAAATATTCAACCTTACTCTGCATGTCGTGTCTATCCATGTCTCTGTCTGCTGCCCATCTGCCATGTGTCTCCTTGCCTGGGACCAACCACTGCTAGGGGACCAGCAGCCATCTCCACCTGGGACTGGTTGCTCCCAGGGCCCACTGTCTGCCACCACATGGCCCACTACCACCATTTGGGACCTACAACATTTCTGCCGCCAGGGATCTTGCTTTTTAAAAAATTATAAAAGTGCCTATCCATGTCTCTGTCTTTTGCCCACCTGCCACGTGTCTCCCTGCCTGGGACCAGCCACCGCTTGGGAACCAGCAGCCATCTCTGCCTGGGACTGGCTGCTCTTGGGGCCCGCTATCACTGTTTGGGGGAACTACAGCATTTTTGATGCCTACTGCTGCAGAGAGGATGATGGAAAAATAGAGAGAGCTCAGGCTGGAAGCTGAAGATCAGCCTGCCTCAGCGGATAGGGAAGGGAGTGGACATGGTTTGTCTCATAAAGAGACAGAACAATCATTACATCTGAAATCTTGCATATGGATGTGTTCCATTTTGCAGAATTTTGGAAAATTAAAATATGTACATCACACCATTGCTACTTATTCAGGTTTTCAGTGGACAACTGCTTTAAGCTCAGAAAAAGCTGATTCATACATTTATTAGGAGTAATAGCCATCATGGTTATACCTGCACAAATAAAGGCAGATAATGTTTCAGCATATGTCTAAAAAAAGAAAGATTTTGTTTATTATGATATTAACCATATTACAGGTATACTACATGATCCTACAGGTCAGACAGGTATAGAAAGATCAATTCAAACTATAAAGGATATGTTAAGCAAACAGAAAGGAGTGAAAAATACCCCAAGAAATAGATTATATAATGCTTTATTAACCTTGAATTTTATTAATGCTAATGAGAAAGGGACAACAGCAGCAGAGAGACACTGAATAATAGAAAAGTTTTCTGATGACTTTTCAAGGTGTATTTCAAGGATATGTTGACCTCACAATGGAAGCCAGGAGATATGCTACATTGAGGAAGGGGTTTTGCTCTTGTTTCCATAGAAGAAGAAAAACTATTGATACCATCAAATGAATAAAGATTCAATTTGCAAAGGAGAAACCTCTTGAAAAAGAGAAATGGCAGCTCATCTACAGTGCTGACAACCATACATATGGTAAAGAAATCTCATAGGGGTTGGGGCAGGGTTCTGCTCTTGCCTTTTCAGGAAAATACTTATCTTCAAATATTCAAGGGACCTTGGATGTTTGAATGCTGACAGAAGGAAAATAACTATCCAATAACGATCATCAAGAAAAAGGAGCATGACTTGTGTGTGTGTGTGTGTGTGTGTGTGTGTGTGTGTGTGTATGAATATCTAGAGATGGCTTTGGAGTTGTACAGTGGCTTTGTCCTTCTCTACATCCAAGCATGTTGTTAAAAGAAAAGTTTAGAGTTTCTGTCTCATGTCAAGAGCCATCTTGTATTGGACAGAAAGAAGAAAGAATTTAGAAAAAAATTACTTTTCTTCATATCTATTTTTGACTCTGTCATACCTTTTATTGAATATATATGTCTGAATATGTCTATATAAATAATGTTGACATTTTCAACAATGAACAATACATTTTTCTGTAGTAATCTTTGAAGTTTCCAGGAAGAAGTTGGAGCCCCACAAAAAAAAAAAAAAACTCCACCTGGTTGATATGACATCATGATGCCAGAACTCCAAATAGGAACATCAGAAAAAACCTACCAAATACTCAGAAACTATTTGCAATTATACCGGACAATAATCTTGGAACTTAACCATCATTTTACTTTCATAGGATCCCATAGAAGGAATATTGTCCCCATGACAGCTGGAAGTAATTTTAGAAGACGATGTCCCCTCTCCCAAAAATGTTTGTCCTCAGAGTTAGGGACATCATTTAGGGGTTGATTATAATTGTTATAATGTTGGGGGGGAAATTAGTTAAGCTCAGGGATCTCTTTTTAATAAAGGAAATTGGATGGGATAATAGATTTGTGTGAGCTTACTCACACTAATAATAGTGAGTAATAGAGTGAATACTTGTGAGCTATTATTTATATGCAATTTAGATTGGAATATATTCTTATATATTGATACACTTCGATTATATTGAATATGTTTCCATTTTCATCTATAATATTTGTATACCTAGGTAAAATTATTTTGTCATATTGTATGCATACATGCTTCTACCTCTGCTTATGACATTTTATATAATGATGCACTTTTCAGATATATTTATCATATTGTAATATACATTTCTACCTCTGATCAAGATACTTATACTTTTTTTTTATATTTTGAGATCATTGTCCTCACTTGTTGCATAGTCTTTTAAAGATTATTTAATATTCTAATATGAAGCCTTAGTCTTTAATTAATATAGGTATTAGGATTCATAGCTCAATAGTCATTCATGTTTGTTATACTTATAGTTAGACTAATCAGGTTCTTTAGGTACATAGAGATTGTATTCTTCATTGATAGGTAATCTTCAACCACTTCAAAGAGATATAGAATATGGCATTTAAATAACTAAGGGTTCTGTTGAAGGGAGACATGATTGCTCCTGACTGTACCAATCTATTTGAGAGAGAATGTTGAGCACAGAAGACACTCCACTTGGAGCTTGTTTTCTTCTTGGAAAAACTGGGCTTTGTGAAAGGAACTGCCCATGCACAGACCACTGACAAAATGCATGGATGTTTGGAGAGGACAAGCAGGATACAAGAAAGAAGATTCTCAAATCTTGCCAAGACAGGGTAAGCAGTTTTGAAAATTTTTCTGCCCCTGAAAATGGTCTGTCTGTTACTCTAGGTCTTAGCCAAAGTTGGTTGCTCCAACATTACAAATGAGAATTTGGGTGAATTCCCAGGTAGCCAGTTGTCTCTGTCATTTGTTGCACATTTTGGAAGTTGCTTGATTGAACCTCCTGCTTACTCAATTAATACTATTTCCCTTCTCAAGTCTTTGTTGGGGTTGAATACTAGATGTAATTACTTTCCTCTCATGACTTAGCCAAGTTGTTATTATACAAGTCTTAAACTCATTAGAATAGGATAATTATTAAAATATTTATTATGTGTTTCTTGCTTGATGTTGTTTATGCTGGTTGTTATTTTCATTTTATATATAATATTTGTTTTTATTGTATATAACTTTTTATTAGGCTTAGAACTGTTTTTATTTATTTATTTTTTTTATTGAGAAAAGGAAAAAAAGTTTCCTCCTCCTCCCAGCCTCCCATTTCCCTCCCCCTCTTCCCACCCTTCTACCCCTTCCCCTACTCCTCTCCCCTTCCCTCTCCAGTCCAAAGAGCAGTCAGGGTTCCCTGCCCTTTGGAAAGTCCAAGGTCCTCCCCCCTCCGTCCATGTCTAGGAAGGTAAACATCCAAACTGGCTAGGCCCCCACAAAGCCAGAACATGAAGTAGGATCAAAACCCTGTGCCATTGTCCTTGGCTTTTCATCAGCCCTCATTGTTCGCCATATTCAGAGAGTCCGGTTTTATCCTATGCTTTTTCAGTCATAGTCCAGCTGGCCTTGGTGAGCTCCCAATAGATCAGCCCCACTGTCTCAGTGGGTGGGTGCACCCCTCGTG
>NW_004949177.1:454376-479066 GCF_000317375.1 Microtus ochrogaster
TACCAATTGCCCTCGCTCTGTTTCCTGGTTCCTGCCACAGGCCAAGAACCCTCTCACCCCTCCAAAGGCCTTCAGGATCAGGACCAGACTCCCCGTTTGCCAGTGACCTTGCCAACGAGGGGCCTACCTCTTTGATCCAACCGCAGTGGGATGTCTGCTCTCCTTATTGCACGCCCTTCCCCGCCTCGTGCGTGCCTCTCCATCTGTGCCAGTCCTTGCTGCTGCCTCGCCGGACCCCTCTGGTCCCTACCACTTGCCTCTGCCTCCACGCCGGTCCCGCCGCTTGCGTTGGCTGCCGCGCAGGACCCCTCTGGTCCCTGCTGCTTGCCTCTGCCTCCATGCCGGTCCCCGCCGCTTGCTTCTGTTGCCGCCGGTCCCCTAAAGCCTATTTTTGATTGCAGCGCTGGACTGCGCGCCGCTCCGCCGCCGCCGTGACTGCGCGCCGCTCCGCCACCGCCGCCCCTCCCTTTCTTCAGTAAGAATCTAGGAGCTCAGTACAGTGCTTCTCTGTGGATCCCTGCCTCTGCTTCCATCAGTTACTTGATAGAGTATCTGTAATGATAATTAGGAAAAACACCAGCCTACTTACAGTAGATGGTCAGTTGAGGCACCCTCTCCACCATTGCTAGGAGTCTTAGTTGGTGTCATCCTTGTGGGTTCCTGGGCTATTCCCTGGTACCAGATTTCTCCCTAACCTTGAAATGATCCCCCATGAAGATGTGTCTTCTGTTACTCTACCCCTCCATTTTGCCAGCAACCCTCTTCCCACACCCAGCCTGTGCAATCCACTCCCTCTAGTTCCCATCCATCCATTCCCCAGCTCATGTCCCCAGTTTACTCAGGAGATCTTTTCTACTTCCTGTTCCCAGGGAAATCCATGCACCTTCTTAGAATCCTCCTTGTTATCTAACTTCTCTGAGAGAGTGAAATGTAGGTTGGTTATACTATACTTTACTCCTAATAATCATCTATAAGTGAGTACATACAATGTTTGTCTTTCTGAGTCTGGGTTACTTCACAAGAATGATTTTTTTTAAGTTCCAGCCATTCACCTGCAAATTTCATGTAGTCATCCGTTTTTTTGCTGCTGAGTAGTACTCCAGTGTATAAATGCACCATATTTTTAATCCATTCTTTGATTGAAGGCCATGCAGGCAAAACAGCACTTTACAGAGTAAGAAAAGAACCTCTGCAACAACACATCTGACAGAGGCTGATCTCCAAAATACATTAAGAAGTGAAATATCAAACTACCACATAATCCAATTAAAAATAGGATACAGATCTAAACAGAGAATTCTCAACAGAAGAATCTCAAATGGTCAAAGACACTTGAGGGACTGTTCAACATCCTTAGCCATGAGGGAAATTTAAATCCAAATACCTCTGAGATACCATCTTACACCTTCCAAAATGGCAAAGATTAAATACACTGATGACAGCTTTTATTGGAGAGGATGTGGAGTAAGGAAAACATTCCTTCCTCCACTGCTGGTGGGAGCACAAACTTGTACAACCACTTTAGAAATTGGTATAGTGGTTTCTCATAACCCTGGGAGTCAATCTAACTCAAGAAATGGCAATATGACTCTTGGACATAAACCCAAAGGAAGTGCAATCATACCACAAGGACACTTGCCCACCTATGTTCATAGCAGCATTTTTTTTGTAATAGCCAGAAACCAGAAGGATAGAATTTCATAATGTACCTTAAAAATGACTGGAGACACTGAGTTATCACAAAATCAGTATTAAAAAACTGACCTAAACCTTCCATTAAATTTGGGTTAAGTGTTGGTAACTTTTAATTTTTTCATAAGTGTATTCATAAATTATGAGGAAACATTACTTTTGGTTCTCTGCTCCCCTAATTTTGCTTTTTGCCATAGTTATTCCAGTGTGACCACCTGTTTTGAAGTGGGGACTGATAAGTTCCATAAGAAATTTGACATTCTTATCTCTTCTTTTTGGTGTAGAAATTGTAGTGAGGAGCAGCAGCGGGCTGCGTCCCGCGACCTGGCTACCTTTACCAGGAATAATTACATGGAAACTCTATTCTTTTGAACACTGCCTGGCCCATTAGTTCCAGCCTCTTATTGGCTAATTCTTTCATCTTGCTTTAACCCATTTCTAATAATGTGTGTAACACCATGAGGTGGCTTAACAGGGAAGATCTTATCCTGCATCTGTATCGGGTGGGAGAATCATGGCTACTGCCTGACTCGGCTTCTTTCTCCCAGCATTCTGTTCTGTCTACTCTACCTACCTAAGGGCTGGCCTATCAAATGGGCCAAGGCAGTTTCTTTATTGACCAATGACCTTCCTCTACCATTTCCCCTTTTTCTGTTTAAACAAATAAAAGGAAGGCTTTAACTTTAACATAGCAAAATTATATAACAAAACAGTTATCAAGTAAGAATTACAGTTACAATATTTATATCTATTTTATCTTTTATCATAACTAAGGAAAACTACAACTATCTATCCATTCTTCAACTCCATCAAAGACTCCAGAAGGATATAATATTACCTAAGCATACAAGAAATCCAAAATTCTAGAAATGACAGAGACATCTTGCTGCCTGGACAGTCACCCAAAGTTCTTCTGTACCGTTGGGGCATCCATTTTCAGCCTTCAGGCCCATAGTATCCAGCAGACTTTTCCATGAGCAGGAAATTTCAAAGACAGTTCAGTCACTTTCTGCTGTGTCCTGCAGAATGTCTCGTAGACTCTTTCATGAATCAGGAACCCCGAAAGGCCATCTCACTTTTAGGCAAGTTCAGCAGTCCTCTCTCTGTGGGTTCTTTGTGTACAGTTTATGTAGCAGTCCAGGCAAGAGCAGTTTCTTGTCCAAATGGCTATCACACTCCATAAGGAGCCTCTTCGATGCCCATCTTCCTCTTTAAGTAGAGTGGCACTGTCAGGAGCAGAGTGTCTCATTGTCAAAGCCCTAATTTATTAAAATACTTTAAATGCCATATTCTGCAGTCTTTGAAAGATATGAAGAATGCCTATCTAATTGAAATATATATCTAGAAAATCTAACTAACATGACTACAAGCTTGACTATTATTTATGATTATCCATCAACAACCTATATTTCCTAATTTTACATTACATTTTAAAAATGAACTACACAATCACAATACCTTAATCAAGATTAGAAGTATGCATATACATATAACAAATTGACATTAAAATCCATACCATTGTAAATTATTCATATCTATATCATATATCTCTTTAAATGTAAAAGAAAATTTATAAACAATATATGGGAACATGGGAGGAGTTTTTTTCTCTCCAAACTGCTTCCTGCTGAATGGGAGCGCTGTTATTCAGATCTTTCATGGTGTAACCTGTGTGCTAGTTTCATCTCAGTTGACAGTTGAGTGAAGCAATTTTTTGAGGGTGTTCACAGCAACCTTTCAGGAGGGTATGGTCTATCATGCCATATTGGGATAGAAGCAATTCACAGGTTCTCATCCTCTGTGAAAACAAAAGAAACCCTCTCCAAAGCATCATATTCTTAGAACCAAATTCTGAAATCATGATACCTTTAGAATATACATGTAGTTTGGCAGACCACACAATGAATTGTCTCTCTGCATTTAGCTCCTTCACAGTCAAAAATTTTAAAGAAAACACAATGTACATAATCCAGACTCTGAATTTTCCATTGTTACGTGACTTATTTTTCTTTATTTTTTTAATCTCTAAATATCTGTACTCTGTCTCTTTAAAGACTTGACCTTTTTTAGGGCATTAACTTTATTCTCTATTTTTTTTTCTCTTTCTCTCAAGCCTACGTACACTCATCCAACATTGTGATCCATTTAGTGGTCTGAATCTGTCCTATTGTGAATCTGTAATTTTTTTTTACTATCCAGGAGCAGTTCTTAACATGCTAAGCACTTCTTAAAAAATGTTTGCACCATGTAGGGGTAATTCAGTACTGCCTGTTTATTGCCAGTCTAAACCTTTACTGCGCTGTTATTATGGTAATTATGATCGTTCCTGCCTGAGGTCAGCACAATTCAGCATCTAGCAAGAGCTCCTGCTTCAGATCCATTTGGTGCCCCTGATCTGCGCACAGTTCCAGGCACAAAGCCAGTCCACATTGGAGCCACACTCAGCAGTTTAACTCTGAGACTGAGCATGCAGCACAGAAACTCTTTTCATCCAAGTTATAGCCAAATCTGACACGCAGAGCACTGTGCAATCTGAAAACACGTCTCTGTATGGCAGCAGGAGTCTGCCATGCTCTTCTGCCTGCCTAAGCCTGATTCTGTAGTCTGCCCAGGTGCCAGCGGGGAGCACTGAGCCATCAGCATGTTCTCAGAGCACTCTCCTTCTGATCTCAAGTGGGAACACAGACGTTCAGTCCCATAAAAGCCATTTAAATGCTTTAAAGCCAGAGTTTGCACTGGTGGCACAGCCCCAGGAAGCCGTGCTTTAAAATAACACAGCTTTTTTTTCTGCTGCTGTTGCTGAATCAGGAAATCTCTCTATGGCACGTCACCAACAAACAGCAAAAATCTGTGTTAAACTCCCTTATTTTTAAGCCTTCTCCCTTATTTTTAAGCCTTCTCAGGTTTTTAAGTGGATTTAGTCCATCATGTTGGAGTGCCACTCTGTAGTAAGAAGCTGCGGTGGGCTGCGTTCTGGCCATCCCAGTTCCTGCATGGCTAGCTTTACACCCGAAATAATTACACGGAAACTGTATTCTTTTGAACTTTGACTGGCCCATTAGTTCTAGCCTCTTATTGGCTAATTCGTTCATCTTGCTTTAACCCATTTCTAATAATGTGTGTAGCACCATGAGGTGGCTTACCAGGGAAGATCTTATCCTATGTCTGTATCGGGTGGGAGAATCATGGCTACTGCCTGACTCAGCTTCTTTCTCCCAGCATTCTGTTCTGTCTACTCCACCTATCTAAGGGCTGGCCTATCAAATGGGCCAAGGCAGTTTCTTCATTAACCAATGACCTTCCTCCATCAATCTTTAAATAACAGCATTCATATAGAAAGCATATTTGATAATTTTTCACACCCTAGTGGACAAAATAAAAGGCTGTGTGAATTTTTAATATAGTCAAACATCAAAAGCACATGCAACAACAAATCATTTAATTTTAGACTGCCAAAATAGACAGTAAAGTATGTTATTGTATTTTTATAGTATCATTGTTAATTTTACAACCCATTCTCATAAGAAAATTCTAATAGATCAGTTAAAATAAACAACAAAAAATTTCTCTTCATTTGCTCTCAACACTTATGGAGGAGGTATATTTATTCTGAATATTATCACTGTAATACTAAAGACTTACATGCACTTTTTTTGACATATCCATAGCAAAGAGTATGTACTCAATTTTTTGTTGTTATGAGAAATGAGGAACTGAGCAAACTATGCTATCTTTAACACTTTTTCTTACCTAAACTTCTTTATTAGTTACATTATCTTTTAATGTTTTAATTTTATTTTTGATCAATTAATTTGTGTGTATGTGTGCATGTGTGAGGTATATATTAGTGAAGGCACACATATGCTATGTTCTCTCCTTTTACTGTGATTTCTGGGTATTGGACTCAGGTCACCATATTTATGAAATAGTAATTTTGCTTGTTCTGCCATCTCACTAGCCCTTATTATTATTTTTAATTATCACAAAGTAATTACATATAATTATAAGGTACACTGTGATGTTTTGGTGCATGCGTATAATTTGTACTAATCATACTAAATGATTCGGCTTATCCATAAACTAATACATTTATTACTTCTCTGTGTTGAGAACATTCAAGAGAAGGTCTCTTCTGATTATTTTGTAATATATATCACTATTAACTGTTATCATCCTACTGTGAAGGAGAGCACCAGAACTACATTAGTTTAAAAATCTCCTCCAGTGATTTCATTTTCAAATTTGTACAATATATATCCCAGCTCTGTTTCTTGTTTCATCAAGTTTTAACACTAGTGATTTGATCTCTACCTTGGAAATGAAGTAAACTCACACATTCCCATATAACCCTGACTCTCCTCATCTGTAACCACTCTTGTTTCTTGTATTATTTCTCTTATATATTTAAGACTTAACACAATTGCAATTTATTTTGTAACTGTTTAAATCATGTGAAATTGTCAATTTGTCAAATATTAATTTCACATGGTTAAATCTAATGTTATAATTCATGTTTTCTGCTTCTTGATAATTTGATCATAAAAGCAATGAAATACATTTATAATCTCTCACATGTACACACATGTACTACTTTTCATGATATTAGAAAGTAGTGTCACAGGACACATGGTTTTAAATAATATTTAATACCTAGCAAACCTAAACCTAGAGTCTCAACATCTCTTATGAAAGGTTCCATATATACTTACCTACTTATCACTTGTGCATCTTAATATGACATTTTTATCTTAACCCATTCTAAACCATTATTAATTTTCAGGCTGAAAAATCTCATCCCTGCCTCTTTATAATAAGCAATATTAGTGTTTTTCAATTGCTGAAACCCCAAATCTGCAAATTCTCTTAGATTTCTAGTTTTTCCTTCTTCCTCTACCTTCACTTACCTTTTTCTTTTATACTTTCTCCAAAATGTAACTGATACAATAAATTAATCACATCTCAACTCCTCTAATATTTCCTTCATTCACAATACTATCAATGTCATTTATAATACTTTAGTTAGAAGTCTCTATTTTTATTATTGACTGTATATCACAAACTCACTCTCTAGAGCCCCTATCGGTCATGGCCAGGGTGATTTTAAATCAGAAAACTCAACATTATTATTCTTCCCTCTAAAATATGTCATGGTTTAAAATAGAAGAAAAAATTCCTCAAAGCAGCTTTAAAAAAACAAAACCACACTCTCTGATCACATTTTCCATCATTCAGACCCTTATACCATCTTCCATCTGTAGTGACCTCACTATTTCTGTTACATAACATGATTCTTCCTGCATGAAAATGTTGAATGTGCTGTTTCTTCAGCTGCCAAACTCTGCTTCCAATTGTTTACCATAGCTCTTTTCAATTTTTACTTGGATATAACATATTATCTATTATATTAGTATATTATCTTAGATAATATCAATATATAATCTTAATTATTAATATATTACCATAATATAGTAATATTTTATCTTAGGTAATACTTAATATGTTATCTCATTATCTGATTACCCAAGATTAGATAGTATATGCTATCCCATGATAAGTCAATTATCATATAAGATTTCCATCTCAAAATTTAGGAAAAGTTAAAATATTCTTATATAAATATTTATCTGTTTCTCATTAAATGCATGTTAAATTGATTAGGTTAGAGTATTTTCTGATTTTGTTTATACTCTTTTATCCTCTCAGTACCTAAGACAATGTCAAGCATATAATAGTTTCTTAAAAATATTTGCTGAATGACACATTTCAGAACGAAACATAATTTGGCATCAATAAGAAACATATCAAATGAATTGTGTTTCTAATATTTTACCAATTACTTAGAAATGTCATATAATTGCTGCATATTCAGACAAGGGTGATGTGTTCAAACATGGTCAACTATATCCACGTAAAACCTGAAAAAGCTTGCCAGAAATTCTAGGCACAAAATAAACAGAGTTTAGTGCAGCTTCTTTGTAGCCACAATTTTGTTTCCAGATAGACTTATGGCAAGCAGGAACACTGTGACTCCTTTAAGACAAGTGCAATAAAAACTCTGTGGCTTCTTTAAAAATGGTGCCTTCCTGTTTTGCCAGCACTAATAGCTCTGACTCTTCCAGTAGGTTGGCTACAGAACATTTAAATGGGGTTTGTGAGCAGAGTCCTACAACTTGCTTAATGGCAACATAGACCAACTGGGTGCCTGAAGATGGGGCTGTGATCATGGTTCACAGAGACAGTGAATATGCCTCCTCCATGTTTGACTGGGCAGAGCCAACAGGCAGGATTGCAGAGTTGGTCCTAGCCACACCTGATTAGCATTTTAAAAAAGTACTCCTGGTCAGAAAATAATTACAGACACACATTAATGACAGATTCAGGTGGAAGCAGCCTCTAAATGGGTCACAGTGTTAGATAAATGTATGTAGGCTTTGGAGAGAGAAGAAAAAGAATATAAACAGTTAAAAAGGAAGTACATGATTTAAAAAAATAAAACAAACTCTTTAAAGAGACAGAGGGCAGACAGATTAAAGGAGTAAAGAAAAACAAGCCACATAGAGATGAAAAATACACAGAGAGTCTGGGTTATGTATTTTATCATGTTTTGTTTTAATGTTTTGAGCTAAGTACAGAGAGATATTTCATTGTACAGGCTGCTAAGCTAAACCAACATTTATGTTCTAAATGTATCTTGACTTCAAAATTTAGGTCTAAGGATATGTTGCTTTGGAAAAGATGCTCTGCTTTTGCTTCCACAGAAGATGAGAACCTATAGATTCCTTCTAGACTAATGTGGTTTATGGACTAAGAGTCCCTGAAAGGTCTCCACAAACCCCAAAATTACTTTGCACAAAAACCAGCAGGAAGCAGCTTGGAAAGAACTATGTCCAAATTCCCAAATATTGCTTATAAATGTTTGTTTATTTTTAAAGGGGGATATACTATAAAGGTATATACTTTGCATTGGTATGGATTTTCATCCATTGATACAAATTTAAGATCAATTTTGTTATATGTATATTTCTGCTCTTGATTAAAGTATTGTGTTTGTGTGGCTCATTTAAAAATATAATGTATAATTCAGAAATAAAGGTTAATAGATAATCATTTATAATAGTCAAACTTGTAATCATGTTAGTTTGGTTTTCTAGATATATAGAGATATATTACAGTTAGATAGGTATTCTTCAAAACTTTCTAAGACTAACAGAATATGGCATTTAAAATGTTTTAAGAACTTAGGACTTTTCATGACAATGACTGGCATCTGCTCCTAACAGCACCAGTCTACTTCAAGAGGACGATGGGCATTAAAGAGGCTTCTTATGGAGATTGCTAGCCATTTGGGCAAGAAACTGATTTTGTATGTACTGCTTGATATTATGCTGCATGAACTGGACATGTGGAACCCACAGAAAAATGACCACTGACCTTGCATACACCTGAGTCTGTCCTTTGGGGTTTCTGATTCATGAGAGAGTGAGCCAGACATTCTGTAGGATATAGAAGAAAGTGACTGGCAAACTGCCAATATAGGTGGAACTGTCTTAAAAATTTCCTGCTTCATAGAAAAGTCTGCTGGATAGAAAGGTCTGTGGGCTCAAGATAGGTGCCCCAATGTTACAGAAGAACTTTGGGTGGCTGTCAAGTAATGAGATGTCTCTGTCAATTCTAGAGTTTTAGAAGTTGCTTATAATGTACTTCCTGTTTGCTTAGGTAGTATTATATTCTTTTTGAGTTTTTGAAGAAGTTGAAGAATAGATAGTTATAGTTTTCCTTAGTTATAATAAAAGATAAAGAAGATATAAATATTTAACTGTAATTCTTGCTTGATACCTGTTTTGTTATATATATATATATATTTAATTTTACTACATTAAAATTAAAACCCTCCTTTTTATTTAGACACAAAATGGGAGGTGATGTGGGATTCCCCTCTGTATGCTGTGAATATCATTGCTTAATAAAGAATCTGTTCTGGGCCTATTGTAGCACAGAATAGGGCAAAACAGGAATTCCAAGCAGACAGAGGAGGAAAGAAGTCAGAGTCAGAAAGATGCCATGTAGTCACCAGCAGAGAAAAATACCTGTGTGCCAGTACTGGTAAACCTTGTGGTAAAATTTAAAATAATAGAAATGGGTTAATTTAAGATGTAAGAGCTAGCTAGAAATACGGTCAAGCTATTGGCCAAATAGTATTGCAATAAATACAGTTTCCGTATGATTACTTCTGACCTGGGCAGCGAGGAAATGAACAAGCAGTCTCCGTCAACACAGGGCATTTTAAGTCAGAAATTCTGATTTATTTTCCTTCCCTCAAATGTAGAGGATGAGCCAGTATCATTTCTAAGAATTTAGGAGTTATTACAACACTTTTTAAACTGAAGATAGTTTTAAATCATCATAGATTTTTGTTTAGATTAAAGCAATGACATTGCATTATTTTTTTCTGGGATACATTTTGCTGACTAGTTTGAGTGTTTTCTCCAAAATAAGAAAATTAGAAACTAACTTTTCTGGTTTCATTTTCTGCGAAAAAAATATCCTTACTTGATTCCTTCAGTTGACTGTTTCTGAAGTGATAAAATGTAAAACTCCAGGTAATTTTAAATCATGGAGTTCTGAGGCTTTATAGTTTAAGGAAGAAAAGTAACTCTAACTTGATCATTGATCTGTGAGACGCTGATCTTTTTCTTTTCTGTTTTTGAAACAGTCTTTTCTCATTTTACATAGCAATTACATTTCTCACTACCCCTTCTCCTCCCATTCTCCCCACCACACCCCTATCCATTCCTAAGAGAAGGTAAGGCTGGCACATCGGTTTAAAGCAGAATAAATGCCCTCCCCACTATATCTAGGCTAAGCAAAAAATCCCTCAAAAGAGATAATTGGCACCAAAAAGCCAAATCAAGAATTAGGCATAAATCCTGGTCCTACTGCCAGTAGCCCCACAGACTTCCCATACATCTGTCACCCATATTCAGAGGGCCTAGTTTGGTGTTATGCATGTTTCCCTCATTGTCAGTTTGGAGTCATTAAGATCTGATGAGCTCAGGTCACCTGTTTCTGTGTGTATCCACATCATGGTCATGACCCTTTTTCTCATGTTATTACTCCTCCCTTTCTTTGACTGGACTGTAGCTCAGCCCAGTGCTTGGCTGTGGATCTTTGCATCTGTTTCCATCAGTACTGGATGAAGGCTCTATGATGACAATTAAGGTAGTCACCAATCTGATTACAGAGTAAGGCCAGTTCAGGCACCCTCTACACTATTGCTCAGGAGCATCCTTGTAGATTCCTGGGAATTTCCCTAGTGTCTTATTACTTGCTATCCCCGTAATAGCTCTGTCAATCAGGATATCTCTTTCCTTGCTCTCCCTCTCTGCCCTTTCCCCATCTCAACCATCCCATTTCTTCATGTTCTCTTCCTCCCTATCCTTGCTACCTAGCTTCTCTGGGATCATAGACTATATAGACTGATTACTCTGTTTTATATCTAATATCCACTTACAAGTGAGTAAATACTGTATTTGTCTTTCTGGCTCTGGGTTACCTCACTCAAGATGTTTTTTCCTGGTTCCATCTATTGGCCTGTAAATATCAAGTTGTCATTGTTTTTTGTTTTGTTTTGTTTTTCTGCTGAGTAGCACTCCATTGTGCAAATGTACCACATTTTCTTTATTTAATCTTTGGTTGAGAGACATCTAGGTTGCTTCCAGGTTCTGGCTATTATGAATAGTGCTGCTATGAACACAGTTGAGCTTGTGGTATAAGTTTTCATGCTTTGGGTATTGCTGTATCTTGAGGTAGATTGATTCACAGTTTTCTGGGAAACCACCATACTGATTTCCTAAGTGGTTGTCTAAATTTGCACTCCCATCAGCAGTATTGCAATGTTTCTTTTACTCTGCATCCTCTACAGAATAAGATTTCATTTGTGCATCCTCTCCAGCCTAAGATGTCATTAGTGTTGTTGATCTTAGCCATTCTGGAAGGTGTATGATATCTCAGTCATTTTGATTTACATTTACCTGATGGCTAAGCATGTTGACCAGTTCCTTAAATGCCTTTCAGCCATTTGAGGTTTTTAAGTTATGAATTCTGTATTTAGATCTGTATCCAATTTTAATTGGATTATTTGGTATTTTGATGTCTATTTTATTGAGGTTTTTCTATATTTTAGAGATCAGTCCTCTGTCTAATGTGGCATTAGTGAAGGTATTTCCCATTCTGTAGGCTGCCATTTTGTCTTATTGACTGTGTCCTTTGCCTTAAAAAACTTCTCAGTTTCAGGAGATCCCTTTTATTTATTGTTGCTCTCAGTGTCCACTACTGGCATTATATTTAGGAAGTGGTCTTTTATGATCATGCATTGAAGAGTATTTCCACTTTCTCTTCTATGAGGCTCAGTGTGACTGGATTTATGTTGAGGTCTTTTATCCATTTGGACTTAAGTTTTGTACATGGAAATAGATATGGATCAGTTTGCTTTCTTCTATATGTTGACATAGTTTTACCAGAACCATTTGTTGAAGATGTTTTCTTTTTTCCCATTGTATAATTTTAGCTTCTTTGCCAAAAATCAGGTGTTCATAGGTTGCCAATTAATATCAGGGTCTTCAATTTGATTCTATTGGTTCACCTGTCTGTTTTTATGCCAATACCAAGTTGTTTTCATTACTGTAGCTCTATAATAGAGCTTGATGTCAGAGATTATGATGCCTACAGAAGTTCCTCTTTGTACAGGGTTGTTTTGGCTATCCTAATATTTTGTTGTTGTTTTTCCACATTAAGTTTCATATTGTTCTTTCAAGTTCTGTGAAGAACTGTGTTGGAATTTTGAATGAGATTATATTGCATCTGTAGATTGCTTTTGGTAGAATTGCCATTTTTATTATGTTGATTCTCCCTATCTAAGAACATGAAAGATATTTCCATTTTTTCATATCTTCTTCAATTTATTTCTTCAAAGAATTAATGTTCTTATTGAACAGGCCTTTCACTTCTTTGGTTTTACCCCTAAGATATTTTATGTTCTTTGTGGCTATTTTTAAGGGTGATGTTTCTCTGATTTCTTTCTCAGACCTTTTATCATTTGTACATAGGAAGGCTACTGATTTTTTAAATTGATCTTGTATCCTGCCATATTACTAAAGGTGTTGATCAGCTGTAGGTGTTCTTTTGTGGAGTTTTGGGGGTCGCTTATGTATACTATCATATCATCTGCAAATAGTGAAAGTTGGACTTCTTTTCTTTTTATATGATAAAACATCTCATCTGTTCATCTACTCTTAAAATGTTGATGAAGCATTCATTATATATAAATAATCTGTTAATCCCAAGATTAATAGAATTGAATAAAATAAATAAAATGTATTGTTTTATAGGCAAAATCCAAGTCTCATAGAGTTTCCTTTGCAGTGGATAAAGATAATGATGAGGTCTCTAACATGATCGAAAGATGGTGATAAAACCTGGGAAGATAACATAGGGATGATAAGAAGTACTGGGTGAAGTGATTACATAGATGCAGTACGGATAAATTCTGGTGCCACTGCCAGTGGCCCCTCACTCTGCTCCAGCCATTCAAGTGTCAACCACATTGAAAGGTCCTAGTTTGGTCCTATCTATGCTTGTTCCTTTCCAGTCTAGTTGAAGTTGGTAAGCTCCCAGTAGCTCAGGTAAATTGATTCAGTAGGTGAACCCATCATGGTCTTGACCTCTTTGCTCCTATTCACATTTCTCCCACTCAACTTTGGGAGCTCAGTCTAGTTCTCTGATGTGGGTCTCTGCCTCTGTTTCCATCAGTTGCTGGATGAAGGTTCTATGGTGATACTTAAGATATTCATCCATCTGACTACAGAGCAAGTCAACATAGGCCCCCCTCT
Source organism: Microtus ochrogaster (assembly GCF_000317375.1). Lineage (NCBI taxonomy): Eukaryota > Metazoa > Chordata > Mammalia > Rodentia > Cricetidae > Microtus > Microtus ochrogaster. Next base: position 467,957 of record NW_004949177.1, read on the forward strand.
CCTCTATTGCTTAGGGTCTTAGCTGGGCTCATCCTTGTGGATTCCTGGGAATTTCTCTAGAGCCAGATTTCTGCTAACCCTATAATGGCTCCCTCAATCAATATATCTCTTTCCTTGCTCTCATCTCTGTCCTTTTTCCATCTCAACTGTCCTATTCCCCTCAAGTTCTCTTCCTCCCTCTCCTTCTTTCTTCTTCTTTTTCTTCCACCCTCCTTTCTCCCCTAGTGTGGGAGAATTGTTTGTATTCTGTCAATCATGTATTTTAACGTATAGGCGGGTCAACTGTTGAATTAGGAGAGGCAGAGCTGCGTCCCCAGCACCCGGCCGCCTGCACGGCTAGCTTCATACCCGAAATAATTACACAGAAACTGTATTCTTTTAAACACTTCCTGGCCCCATTAGTTCCAGCCTCTTATTGGCTAGCTCTTACATATTAATCTAACCCATTTCTATTAATCTTTGTAGCCCACGAGCTGGCTTACCAGGAAAGATCTTAACCTGCGTCTGTCTGGAGTGGGACAATCATGATGACTCTCTGACTCAGCTTCTTTCTCCCAGCCCTCTGTTCTGTTTACTCCACCCACTTAAGGGTTGGCCTATCAAGGGCCCTAGGCAGTTTCTTTATTAATAAGAAGTCACTCCCACATCAGTCAACCAGACAGGAAGTAGAGGGAGGGCAATGAGAACAAGAGAGTGCTGGAAAGGAGGAAGCCCATTCCTCCCATTCCAGCCCAGACCACTGAGAAGCAAGATGTAACCTGCCAGCTGAGAAAGGTACTGAGTCATGTGGCTAACATAGTTAAGAATAATAGGTTAATATAAGTGATGAGAGCTAAGAAGTAGCCTGAGCTAATGGGCCAGTCAGTTTATAACCTAATGTAGACTCTCCATGTGATTTTCTTTGGGGCTTGCTGGCTGTGGGGTATTGGGCGGGACAGAAACCCCAACGAGCAAGCAGGCCCCTCATGTTATACTCCCCCAACCCCCATGCTCCCAATTTTGTCAGGAGATCTTGTCTGTTTCCAATTTCCAGGTGGATCTATATATGTTTTTCTTTGGGTTCATCTTATTACTTAGTTTATCTTAGATTGTGAAATCTAGGATCAATGTCTTTCATTGCAATCCCCATCAACATTCCAAGACAATTCTTCACAGAACTTGAAAGAACAATATTCAATTTCATATAGAAAAAGAAAAAAAACAAGGATAGCCAAAAATCTTATACAATAAAGGAATTTCTGGAGGCATCACCATCCCTGACATCAAGCTCTATTAGAGAGCTCAGCAATGAAAATGGGTTGGTATTGGCATAAAACAAAGAGGCTAACCAATAAAATCAAATCAGAGACCTGGATATTAATCTACACACCTATGAACACCTGATTTTTCACAAAGAAGCTAAAATTATACAATGGAAAAAAAAGTAACTTCAACAAATGGTGCCTGCATAGCTGGATGTCCACATGTAGAATAGAAATCAATTCATATCTATGGCCATGCACAAAACTCAAATCCAAATGGATTAAAGACCTCAATATAAATCTGACCCCACTGAACCTGATAGAATAGAAAGTGGGAAATAGTCGTCAATTAATGTGCACAGGAGACCACTTTTTAAGTATAAACTTAGTAGCACACACTGAAGCAACAATAAATAAATTGGACCTCCTGAAACATAAAATCTTCTGTAAAGCAAAGAACACTGTCAACAAGACAAAATGGCAGACTACTGAATAGGAAAATATCTTCACCAAACCCACATCAGACAAAGGACTAATCTTCAAAATATATAAAGAACTCAAGAAATTAGACATTAAAATTCGAAATAACCCAATAAAAAATAGGGTACAGTGATGGAGGAGGGTTATTTGTCTATGTGTTACTTTCATTGGTTAATAAAGAAACTGCCTTGGCACTGATAGGACAGAAAATTAGGTAGGTGGAGTAGATAGAACAGAATGCTGGGAGAAAGAAGCTGAGTCATGCAGTCGTCATGATTCTCCCACCCGACACAGCCACAGGTTAAGCTCTTCCCTGGTAAGCCACCTCGTGGGCTACACAGATTATTAGAAATGGGTTAGATCAATATGTAAGAGCTAGTCAATAAGAGGTTGGAACTAATGGGCCAGGCAGTGTTTAAAATAATACGGAGTGGTGCCCGTTTCCGTGTAATTATTTCGTGGCATAAGCTAGCCATGCAGGAGCCGGGGCGGCCGTAACGCAGTCCAATGCTCCACATTCAACAGAGTAGTGCTCCAATGTGATGGACTAAATCCACTTAAAAATCTGACAAGGCTTAAAAATAAGGGAGAGAAAGTTCAACACAGATTTTCGCTGTTTGTTGGTGGCATGCCATAGAGAGATTTCCTGATTCAGCAGCAGCAGCAGCAGAAAAAAAAAGCTGTGTCATTTTAAAGTGCGGCTTCCTGGGGAAAAAAAGATATAGAGAATAAAGTTAATGCCTTTAAAAAAGGGTAAAGTCTTTAAAGAGACAGAGTACAGATATTTAGAGATTAAAAGAAATAAAGGAAAACAAGCCACGTAAAAATGGAAAATTCACAGAGAGTCTGAATTATGTACATTGTGTTTTCTTTAAAATTTGTGACTGTGAAGGAGCTAAGTACAGAGAGACATTTCATTATATGGGCTGCCAAGTGGAACAAGAATGGATGTCATGAGGGTATGACTTCAGAATTTGGATCTAAGGATATGATGCTTTGGAAAGGATCTTCTTTTGTTTTCACAGAGGATAAAACCCTGTGGATTGCATCTATCCCAATATGGTATGATAGACCATGCCCTCCTGAAAGGTTGCTGTAAACACCCTCAAAAAATTACTTCGCTCAACTGCCAACTGAGATGAAACTAGCACACAGGTTATATGATAAAAGACGTAAATAACAGCACCCCCATTCAGCAGAAAGCAGTTTGGAAAGAAAAAAACTGTGCCCATGTTCCCAAATATTGTTTATAACAGTTCTTTTACATTTAAAGGGGGATATGATATATGTATATATGAATAATTTAGATCGGTATGGATTTAATGTCAATTTTGTTATATGTATATGTATTTCTGCTCTTGATTACGGTATTGTGATCATGTAGTTCACTTAAAAATATAATGTATAATTAGGAAATATAGGTTGTTAGTGGATAATCATTGATAATAGTCAAGCTTGTAGTTATGTTAGATTTTCTAGATATATAGAGATACATTTCAGTTAGGCATTCTTCATATCCTTCAAAGACTGCAGAATATGGCATTTAATGTTTTAATAACTTAGGGCTTTTCATGACAATGATGCATGTCTGCTCCTGACAGCACCAATCTACTTCAAGAAGAAGATGACATTCTGCAGGACACAGCAGGTAGTGACTGAACTGCCTTTGAATTTTCCTGCTTCATGGAAAAGTCTGCTGGATACTATGGGCCTGAAAGCTGAAGATGGATCCCCCAGTGGTACAGAGGAACGTTGGTTGACTGTCTAGACAGCAAGATGTCTCTGTCATTTCTAGAATTTTAGAAGTTACTTACTTCTTGTTTGCTTAGGTAATATTATATCCTTCTGGAGTCTTTGATGGTGTTGAAGAATGTTTAGTTATAGTTTTTTTAGTTATGATAAAAGATAAAATAGATATAAATATTGTAACTGTAATTCTTGCTTGATAACTGTTTTGTTATTTACTATGTTAAAGTGAATGCCTTTCTTTTTTGTTGAAACAGAAAAAGGGGAAATGATGGAGGAGAGTCTTCTGTTTTGTGTTAATTTCATTGGTTAAATAAAGAGACTGCCTTGGCCCTTTGATAGGACAGAAAATTTGGTAGGCAGAGAAGACTGAACAGAATGATGGGAGAAAGAAGCCGAGTCAGGCAGTCACCATGATTCTCCCACTCCAGACAGACGCAGGTTAAGATCTTTCCTGGTAAGCCAGCTCGTGGTGCTACACAGAATATTAGAAATGGGTTAGATCAATATGTAAGACCTAGCCAATAAGAGGCTGGAACCAATGGGCCAGGCAGTGTTTAAAAGAATACAGTTTCTGTGTAATTATTTCAGGGCATAAGCTAGACATGCGGGAGCCGGAGCAGCTGGAAAGCAGTCCACTGCTCCACATTCAACAGTACTGAGTTAAACAGAGTTCTCAACAGAACAATCTCAAATGGCTGGAAAAATACTTAAGGAAATATAAAACATCCTTAGCCATCAGGGAAATTCAAATAAAATCAACTCTGAGATATCATCTTACACCTGTCAGAATGACTAAGACCTAAAACACCAATGATAGCTTATGCTGGAGAGGATGTGGAGTAAAGGTAACACTCATCCATTGCTGGTGGGAATACAAACTTGTACAACCACTTTGGAAATCAGTGGGGAGGTTTTTCAGAAAATTGGAAATCAACCTATCTCAGGATCCAGCAATAGCACTCTTGGGCATATACCCAAAAGGTGTTCAAGCATACTACAAAAGCTTTTGGTCAACTATGTTCATAGCAGCATTATTTGTAATAGCCAGAACCTGGAAACAACCTAGATCCCCCTCAACCAAAGAATGGATAATGAAGGTGTGGCATATTTACACATCAGAGTACTACTCAGTATTTAAAAAAAAAAAACCAATGGCATCTTGAAATTTGCATGCAAATGGATGGAATTAGAAAACGCTATCCTTAGTGAGGTAACCCCGACCCAAAAAGATGAATATGGTATGTACTCACTTCAAGTGGATATAAGCTATAGACATTTTGCCTATTCTATAGGCCAGTGTTTCTCAACCTATGGGTTGCAACCCCTTTTGGAGTTGAACAACCCTTTCATATGGGTTGCAGTTTGATTATCATGCATACCAGAAATTGACATTAAATTTATATGGGTTGAAAATCAGATATCATGCATATCAAAAATTGACATTATAAGTCATTGAAGTAGCAAAATTACAGTTATGAAGTAACAACAAAATAATTTTATGGTTAGTTATCAGCACAACATGAAGAATTGTATTAAAGGGTCAAAGTATTAGGAAGGTTGAGAACCACTGTTGTGGGCTGGCTGTCTCTTCCTTATAGTGGTTATTTTTCTTTGTTGTGTAGAAGATTTGAACTTTTCTGTAATTCCACTTGTCAACTTTTGGCCCTAGTTCACAAGCTATTAGGGTCTCTCTGATTCTCTCTCTAAGTGAATACTTGCCTGTATTTTAAAATGTTTTACATGTTTTTCTTTAGCAGTCTTAATGTTTCAGCTTTTCATTATGATCATTATTTTATTTTGAATTGACCTTGAGAGAATTTTTTATTCATGTAAATGTAGAGACCCTGTTTTCTCAGACAAATGGGTTGAAGAGGCTGCCTTTTTAAACTTTATATTTATGACACATTTTGTTGAAAATTAAGTAACTATATGCATATTTATTTCTGCTCTTCTACTTCATTGGTGCATGTATCTGTTTTTGTGTCAATATCATGTTTGTTTAATACCATAGCTCTATAGTATAATTTGAGATTAGGTAATATGGTACCCACAACCATGATCTTTATGCTAAGGATTTTTAGCCATTTATAGTGTTTTATACTTCCATATGAATGCTAGAACTAGTTTTGTGTTTCTGTGATGAATATAAGGAGAATTTTCATCGATGTTGTTTGGCATCAATGTAGTATTCATTTAAGCATCTCCTGCAGTGCAGATCAAAAGAATCACATTGAAAGACAAACATTTTCAGCCTTTCTGTAGCTGCATAGAATAGATACTATAGATGAACATGGTCATTTTCTGTTTTTGTTTTATAGCCTCTTCCTTTTCTTTCAATTTATTTCTTGTATTTTTGGGATTATAATATAATTACATCATTTTTCCTTCTTTCTCCATCCACACCCTCCCATATACCGTTTGTAGCTCTCTTTCAAATTATGTTTTTTAATTAATTGTTGTTACATGTATATATATATGTGTTTGTGTGTGTATATATATAATATATATATATATATATATATATATATATATGCACTGTCTCTGTAATGTTACATGTATTTATGTTTTCAAGAATGACCATTAGGCACTAGTAAAGCAATTCGTGTGCTCTTCCCTGGGGAAGACATTCTTTCCCATTCTCATCCTTCCTTATTTTCCTGAAGTTCTTTGTTTAGGGTCTCTGGGTCTCTTCTGTGCCCTCTTTTGTATGCATATTATTTCACTTGTTCAGATCATGTTTATATAAGCATGTTGGTGAAACTTTATGTGTTTATCTATTGACACTTCTAGGAGACACAATCTCACAACAAACTCTCTGACAACTGGCTCTTATAATCTTTGCACACCTCTTCTGATATGTTTTCTGAATCTAGGCGCAAGATTGTTTAATAATAAAAAAGAAAGAAAAAAGATTGTTTAATAATACACACACACACACACACACACACACACACATATATTTTTTGTCATGGATTAGGCTCCACAACTCTGCCTTTGATTGGTTGTTATTTTTCTGCAGTGGCCTCTTTTGCAAAGAGAAATTTCCTTGATGAGGCATGAGGATTACAGTCATTTGTGTGTATGAGGACAAATATTTAGAATGTTGTCAGGGATTATACTGTTTATTAAATTAATGGTTGTAGATTTTCCTTCAGTAATCATTATTTCACTATTAATGACTAGTTTACTATGTTTCCATTACCAGAGATGGTATCCCTCTTTTTGAGTGGCTCTATAATTAGAGAGCTGTTGGTTACCTCCAATTTACTAGTGGTACTACTATAGCCTTAGGGCTCTTGTGCAATCCTGTTTGTTGTTGCCGTTCATAGGTGTTATATCTGGATAGGACTGTTCTTAGAGGCCCCTGGCTCTGTTTCTGAAGTGCATGGTGTCTATAAGGACTTATATTTCACCTGTAGGGAGTCAAACACAGCCAACTACAATAGGCTTTATGTTTTGTGAGTCTCTTGGAAAACCCTGATAAACAACTCAAAATAGAGCTGCTTGTGTGTAGTATTAATTTTTATTTTGTAGTTTTTTTCTCTTGGAAAGACTATTGTTAGCACACAAGAGACAATTTCACTGAAACTATATATGTATATTTTATACACACTTATGTATATTACAGATTTTTAAGGAAATAGTTAATAATATGATTTCTTATGACTTTTTCAGATATCATTACTGCTATTTTATCATTCTCCTGCTTCTTTTATATTTATTTCTCTTTTTCCAAATTGGAGCCCCCCCTTTTCCCATTTTCTTGATCCAAATAATTATATCCTGCTATTTACATCTTTATTGCTCCCCTAGACCCCCTATCCCTGCAATGTTCCTTTTTTATTTTCCTGGTTTCTGCAGTTACTCAAGAATATGTAAGTACATATGAAGATTTAGAGATAAGAGGTTCTAATGAAAGAGAATGTGATATTTGTCTTTCTTGGTCTTAACCACTTTACTCTGATCTTTGTCAGTTCTGTCCATTTACTCACAAAGTCCATGACTGGATTTTTCTTTATAGCTTAATTGCTTTCCGTAGTGTATATGTACCACATTTTCACATAATATCTTCATTACTGATTGCTACTAGACCATTCCAAGTCCCACTTTCAGGGATACAGAGAAAGAGCACAGGAAAACATATTACAATTGTGACAGAATCCACACTCATCTATTTTGATCTTTGGATGGTATATCTATCCTTATCTGCTGCTACTCATACTTTCTGGCTTTGTAATGGAAAGCATTTATTTGTGATGTTGGTAGCTACAGAGCTAAAGGATCTCATTGTAATTGAATTGTTTAACTGTTCATCTCCCTAAGTGACTAATATTATGGACACAGAGCAGCTCACATCACATTCTGGATAGTTCCATTGGACTTGCCACCCCATACTTATTCACCCTATAGAAACTGCAGTATTATTCTATGATGAATCAAAAACTAAAGTTTAATGATGGAATCTAAGAGGGATAAGATTTGAAAAATGAAAGAAAGTAACTGTGCAAGTATAAGCCTGGTTCCTATCAAAATATTTTAGTTGAACTTGAGACAAGAGCTAGAAAAATCCCGAGAATGACTATTTTGCTTTTGGTCCCTTTAAGTGAGAAAGAAGTGTAAAGGGCTTGTAAAAAATCTTAAATGCAATAAAAGTGAAAAATATGACTACAAAACAATTCTTATTTGTCCTCAGTAGTGATGGGTTGTCTGGCTTGGCATTTTAAAGAAGTCTGTTCAATTCTTTTAATCATTAATTCAGCTTCTTTCCCCTCAAGCTATACAGAAAACAATTAGGTAGCAAAAATGTGCCATAAGTATCACTCTAAGCAGAAAGAATGTGATCTACTAATAGGAAGCATCTGATTTAACTTTTTGTCTTTTCTTTCATCTCTTAATTATCGCTTATTTAAAACACAAAACTGAAAAGAAAACCATACCTAGCTCCTAGTCACACTTAGGGAAATGCCCTTTACAATTCCACACTGAAAAAATAATAAGATGGAAGTTGCTTTTTACAAGCAATTGGAGGAAATTTTGGATTTCTACATAATCTGTGACTTGGCACCTTAGTGAAATCTAAAGTATTTTAATGTAACTGCTAAAAAATGGTAAAAATCATGTCTTGTGATGTAGAAAATGGAAGTTGCTTCCAAAGCTGCATTAATGAGCCTATTTCCCTAAACTTCATTAAACTAACTATAGATGCTGTTCAGTTCCAGTCTGTCTGGCAGTTATTGGAAAATGATGTTAAAATGGTGAATATTTAAAATTTACAAGTTAAAACTTAATGTTTAAATCTGGCCTTTGAACTACCCTGAAGATATCATCTAATTTAATTAAAGTTATGTGTAAATTCAATGAGGCATATATTTTATGTTTGAAAATGCATAGTGGATAGTCTAGAAAGAGGAAAAAGAAAGGAATAAATTCTATTTGCATAATCACACTGTAGTACAGGTGTTTTTGCTCCTAGCAATAATTGATTCTTGTGAAAAAACTAAGGGAAGAATTTTGATAGGCCTAGAAAATGAGAGACTATACAAAAATCAAATAGAATAATTGTAGGGTTAAGCCAGCCCCTTTAGAGGGCGGGTTTGCCTCGGGTGAATGTTGACTGATAAATTGGGCTCGTGGAGCCTGCGCCCTACCTTTTTTCCTGCCTCCTGTGAAAACGGCTCCACGCTGGAACCTTGGTTCTGTAAGTTTGTTTAAATATTAAAACTGTATATATATTCGTTAATATCTGCCTTTGCATTTATTTACGCCGATACATTTGGTGCCCGCCCTGTGAGGCTTTGCGGTTACCCACCCCGGAGGCTCCTGAGGGCTACCGCTCCCAGCGCACCTCACCCCGGACTCGCAAACTGGCTGCAGAAGCAGGTGAGATTCTGAGCGAATCCATCTTTCCTGGTGCTTGCTAGAGAATCAAGCGGGATGGGAGACCTAACACTCCCCGGCGGTTTGGAATCTGCAGTGCCTCTGTAACAGCTTGATCAGTCTCTGTTCCCCCCACCTCCACCAGCGCTCGGGTCACATGACAGCGGCCCTGCCAGCTGGCTCAAACCGGCATCCCTTTGATTTGTTCACTTTGGCAGCTTTTCTTTCTGTTCCCTTTCTGACCCAACTGCTGTTTATCAGCCTGGTATCTGCTTCAAGTTTTGTTTTTGAGTCATTTATTTCAGACTTAGGCCATGTGGACTCAAGTGGACTCTTTCTTTTACTGGTCATTGCAGGTAAAAGAATTTTTCTTTTATAAATAAAATGTCTGAGAACATGACTCTTTTACATTTCAACAGCTTTTTTGAGTGTACCATGTGGGAGATTTTACAGGAGGTGTCTATCACCCCACATCTATGGATATTTCTGGGATTAGTAGTTTTCCTTGGCACTATATGTTTTGACAATAGAAATACGATCACGTCTCTTAAGACAGAGGTTGAATGTTTAAAAACTAGTGAGAATGACAACAATCTTCTCAAGAATCAGTTTGAAGTTCTCCAGGAAGAAAATAGATCTTTGTTTAACATGACTCGTTTAACTGAGCAAAATTTAGAAAAAGTACAGGCTGATGTTAAGGAGAAATTCATTACTTTGGAAGAAGGAACAGCGGCTTTGGATCATAAATTCCAGCAATCCCTTTCCGTACGAACTGAAACATTAACTGAGAGAATCAAAACTGCTGAATGTGACAATCGAATTTTGTCTAAAGCTTATGACAGATTGGCGGAAAGATTGTCAATACAAGAAGGCATGGTTTATACCATAAAAATTATGTCCAAAGATGACAAGTTATCTCTAATGGACAAATTTCATACTTTAGAATCCTCAATGAAGGCTCTGGAACATAATTCTGGACAAGAGATTTAGACATTGCAGAAGGCAATGGTGAATATAATTGAAAAGATTGAGGAATTTCTAAATTCTGATGAAGAAGAGCAAAGGGTAGAAAGGCAAATTTTAACTACATCTGTGGATAAATCCCTCCAGGACAATTTCTACAAAGCTCTACCTACAGCTCTACATGCCTTTCCAGTAACAACAACAGAAAAGATGATTGGTTCCAGAAACCCTAGGGTCATCAAGGAAGGTACATTGCAGCCTGTCCGTATGAGTGATCTCAAAGAAATTAAACAGGCTGTCATGACTTTTGGGATGCAAGCCTCTTTTGTTAAAGAGATGCTAAAATCTTGGGCCACAACAAGCAGAGCAACCCCCTCGGACTGGCTCCAGCTGAGCTCTGCGGTCCTTGAGAGTGGACCGCAATTAAGATGGAAATGCTTATTCAGGCAAGAGGCTAGACTTTTAGAACAGCAGGAAAAGGTGAAGGGAATTGACATTTCCCTAGATAAAATTCTAGGTGAAAGGCTCTTTTCCGACCCTCAGGAACAAGCTAATTTGGATGAAAACACACTCTCCATGTGTACTACAGCAGCCTTAAGGGCTTGGGACAGGGTACAAGACCCAGGACAAAGAATGGAATCATTTGTCAGAGTTAAACAGGGTCAGAGAGAACCCTTTAGTGACTTTTTACAAAGATTATCTAAGGCTGTACAAATAGGGATATCTGACCCAGAAGCAAGACAAATAATAATTGAGTCTTTGGCTTACGAAAATGCAAATGTGGAATGCAAAAAGATCTT
>NW_004949177.1:481247-482693 GCF_000317375.1 Microtus ochrogaster
CTTCCTCGAATCGTCCGTGATGCTCCAATAACTGGAGCCTGTACATTCTATACTGATGCCAATAAATCAGGGAAGGCAGGTTACAAATCAGAGGACTTGGGTAAGGTGGAACAAAGTCCTTATGATTCTGTCCAGAAGGCAGAATTATATGCCATTCTTATGGTACTAAGAGATTTTAAAGAACCCATTAATATAGTTATTGATTCACAATACGCAGAGTTATTTTACATATTGAAACTGCTGAATTTATACCTGATGATACAGAACTAACCTCATTGTTTCTCTAGGTTCAAGATTTGATCAGGAACAGGCTTTTCCCTATGTACATAACACACATCCAATCCCATATGTGTCTCCCAGGTCCTCTAGCACAAGGTAATGCAGAAATTGATCAATTATTGATTGGTAGTGTGATACAAGCCTCTGAATTTCATTAAAAAACATCATGTTGATAGCAAATGTTTGAAGAAAGAGTTTTCTTATATGGCAACAAGCTAAGGAGATTGTGAAGAAATGCCCTACCTGCTCTTTCTACAACCAAACGCCACTGCCAACAGGGGCTAATCCGAAGGGCACCCATAGGAATGAAATCTGGCTGATGGATGTGTTCCACTTTGCAGAATTTGGCAAATTAAAGTATGTTCATCACACCATTGAAACTTATTCAGGCTTTCAGTGGGCAACTGCTTTAATTTCAGAAAAAGCTGATTCAGTAATCACTCATTTATTAGAAGTCATGGCTATCATGGGGATACCTACACAAATAAAGACGGATAATGGTCCTGCTTATGTCTCTAGGAAAATGAAACGTTTTTTTGAATATTACAATATCAAGCATGTTACAGGTATACCATACAATCCTACAGGTCAAGAAGTTATAGAAAGATCATATTGGACTATAAAGGATATGTTGAACATAGAGAAAGGGGTGGAAAACACCCCCAGAAATAGGTTACATAATGCTTTGTTAACCTTGAATTTTCTCAACGCTAATGAGAAGGGAACGACGGCTGCAGAATGACATTGGATAATGGAAAAGTCTGCTGAATTAAACCAACCAGTTTATTTCAAGGATGTGCTGACCTCACAATGGAAGCCAGGAGATGTGCTGCGTTGGGGAAGGGGTTTTGCTCTTATCTCCACAGGTGAGGGAAAATTATGGATACCGTCAAAATTAATAAAGGTTTGGTTTGAAGAAGAGAAGTCACTTGGAAAAGATAAATAACAATTCATTCATAAGGATGACGGGCATTCTGATGGTAAGGATTACAGATAGGTAGGAGGCAGGGTTCTTTTCTTATCTCCACAGGAAAATACTCATCTCCAAAGAATTTAAGGGACCCTGAATATTTAATTACTGATGTATGGAAAATAGTTACGACCCACTAAGTATCAACAATAAAATTCTATACATACTGTAAGTATTGATCTTTTTATATATATTTA
>NW_004949177.1:484205-486128 GCF_000317375.1 Microtus ochrogaster
TTTGTTAAGTAATATTTATTCCCTTCTCAGATCTTTGACGGAGTTGAAGATTATTTAATTGTAGTTACTTTCTACATTATTTAGACTCCTTGAGACAGAATGTCTAGCAAAACTTTTGTTCTCAATACTGTTTGTTATAATTATCATTTGTTATTATTGTTTATAGTTGTATTTGGTTTAGTTCTGGTTTATTTAGACAAAATGGGGAGATGTAGGGTCAAGCCAGCCCCTTTAGGTGTCGGGTTTTGCCTCGGGCGATGGTGGACAGATAAATTGAGTGCACGGAGGCTGCACCCTCCCTTTTTCTTTCCTACCTCCTGGGCAATGCGGGAAGCTAGGTTCTGTAAGTTTACCATTAAAGTTGTAAATATTCCTTTATATCTGCATTGCAATTATTTACGCCGATACAAACACCAAATAGGCTGGATCAAAAAAAAATCCCCTCACCATTTAATAATCAAAACACAAAGCATACAGAATAAAGAAAGAATATTAAGAGCTGCAAAGCAAAAAGGCCAAGTTACTTATAAAGGTAAACCTATCAGACTTACAGCTGACTTCTCTATATAACCTTTGGATATTAGGGAAATTCTATCCTCACCCAATAAAAATTTATTTTCATTCTGCAAATAGACATGGGGATACTGGCTGAATTTTCCAATTCACCTAGGTTGGTTTGGGAATAAGTAAGAGGTTTCAGTGCCTACAAGCTCAGGTATACTCTGAATATGTGGTTTATACATATATAAATATATATTTAAAACATATGTATATACAGGTTGAATATTCCTTATCCAAAATTTTGGCACCTAAAGTATTTCCAATTTTGGAGTTCTTCAGATTTTATAATATTCACATATATTTTACTAGTTATGCATCCCTAATCTCAAACTCTTAAATCCAAAATGTTCTAAAATCTAATATTCTTTGGAATGTGATAGATTTATGTTTTTAGATTAGAGAGATTAGAAATGTTCAATATACTTGTGTATTTGTGTTTATGTATATATACATGCATAGACACATCTTTAACTTTTCCTAAAAATGTTTCCTTTACATATTCTAATACACATGACAACTAAGAATGTCTATGTATTCATATAAAATGCAATAAACATTCCCTTCCATGCCATGCCCGTTGCTGTGTTTTAGGGATACAGAAGTGAATCTGCTACAAATGATATGCTCAAGGGACTCATGCTCTGGGAAGAAGACAAATTTGAAATGGATGAGGAACCATATGATTAGTTCTATTTCTTTATGATGGGTTTATGATAAGGCCAGGGTAGTGAGATATTTGGCTCTATTTGTTTTTTGGAGTTGTTTTTAAAGATGATCTTTGGGTGAAATCTATTTTAGCTTGTCAAAGTAGACAGTTATCAAGTTTTCTGGAGGTTTATTTGCTTGTTTGTTTGTTTGGCTGCAATAAATCAAAGCAGGAGCTTGAATAGAAATGTTAGATCTTGACATGGTCATAGCCAAATGCAGTGTGACGCCCATCTGGAGAGACGACTAGTGATGCAGGTCCCATATGTATTTAGGGGGAATGTTTTCTTGCATTTGTCAAGGAAGTGAATATTATGATGTCTATGAAACTTTAAAAAAATTGAAATTGTTCAGTAAACCAAGCATGTTGCCTTCAGGATGGCAATCTTGAGATTTTTCAGCATTATGTTATGTGGGGTCACAAAGGACAGAGAACTCTAAAACTCTGGCTTAGTTTCAGAAAAAGCATGAAAATGTGGATCTTCCAATGATAGCCTTTGCTGGAGAGGCTGTGGAGGAAGGGGTACCCTCATCCATTGCTGGTGGGAATGCAATCTGGTGCAACCACATTGGAAATCAGTGTTTCGGTTTCTCAGGAAATTCGGGATCAACCTACCCCTGGACCCAGCAATACCACTCCTGGGAATATACCCAAGA
>NW_004949177.1:487354-487990 GCF_000317375.1 Microtus ochrogaster
AAAAAAAAAAGATTGGAGAAAAGAAAAGACTACATAACCAGAAACCTTGCAATCAGAAAGGCTGGATACTTTATACCCTGTTACACCTCTTCTCTTCAGTTCCCACACTTTTTCACAGAGAAACTACCATATGTGCTTAAACTATTTCAGATTGCTCATAGGTACCTAAGTATCCTCAGTCATATTACAGTTGTATACTCAAGTATGTGCTGTCTCATAGTCAGCTAAGAAATTCTTTAAGACAGATTTTAAATGAAAAACTAAGTATTAAAGCCCACCATAATGGCTCATATTTTACTCCTAAAACTATGAAGACTGAGGCAGGAGAACTGTCACATGTTTAAAGATAACATGGGCTACAGTGTGTTTCAGGCCCACATAGGCTACAGAGTGAGATCCTTCTGAAAGACAGAGAAGGAGAAGGAAAATGTAAATAAATATTTGTTATAGAAAATTGGTAAAGTACACAAAATGAAATAAATGGAGAAATATGAAATAATTTAAGCTCTGAAATTGATTACTTGTACTATTTTCACATCTTTTTACTTATTTTCTATGTGTTGTGTTTTTCTATGAGTATATATATATTTGCATTTATATGTATACATACATATATATTTTATTTATGGAAACATG